>NW_028278331.1:307500-607500 GCF_059751315.1 Micrasema longulum
ATGTGTGTAAAACAAAACCAGGATCCTGGACGAGTACTTTTGACTTGATGGCTACTCTCTGGTAAAAATCCTGGAAAAGGAAGTAGCAGTGCTTAGCGTGTTCGTCTACTACGCTCTACTACCTGAGTTCGATTCCTCTGAAGGAGTGAACGTGAAATATTTGTTTATAATGTGGATTTACACGGCAAAATTTACTGTACCTAAACTGGCACCTAGAGCGTAAGGCTAACGCCTTGACCTTCCTATAACACGTAATCTATAAATACTGCATGGTACTCTATTAATGCGGTTCCTATTACAGTAGCCGGAAATTAATAAAGTACATCGGGCTTAAAAAAGAGACTGCCGGCGTAATCGGCAAACTGCGGCATTGTAGAGCGTCGTCTTTGTCATACATACATGAAAACAGATACCGAACTCCGGGAACAGAGACGTCACTCTACAAAGTCGGCAGTCTCATTCTTAGCCCTATGTATTTTATTTACTGCCGGACTCTGTATGTGGGTGCGGATTACGGTTTGGTGATGGTTATTGTGTCGCGCATTAAGTTGAATAACTATTTTGTTTGATCTACGAGACTCGCTAAAAGGATCGCATCCATTTTTTTTCTTTTAAATTAAAATTAATAATAATTTCGTAATATTATACACACAAAAGCACTTTACCTCTGATGTCTAGGAATATACGATAACAGTGTTTCGAGTATGTCCAAATGCTTGCAGACTGTCTGGATTTTCTCCCTAGGGAGTTTTTCATATTTCAATTTATTTCAACTGAAAGGGGGAACATTTTTGAAAAGGAAGTTTGGAAGTAGGCATTTACAGGGCTTATGACCTATCATTGGCTGGTTTGAGTGGCCATTTTACAAACTGTGTAACATTTACCATTCTGGTTATGTTTGAACATCCACATTTCTTCAATTTTTCCATCTGTTGACTTTTTTAAAGTAAAAGAGCTGAAACCTTTATCATGTATGTGAGATTCATCCGGCTGAACCAATTCACCTACTAGGCAACGCCTGAAAACAATTTTCTTTTTTTAAATATAATAATAATATTTAAGTCAGCAGATGGAAGAGTTGAGGAAATGTTGATGTTCAAACAAAAGCAGAATAGTGAATGTTACACAGTGTTTAAAGTGGCCACTCAAACCAGCCGATTACAGGTCATTACCCCTGTAAATGCCTAAACCTATATATTTCCTTCTCAAAAATGATTTACCTCTCTGTTGCAACAAATTAAAATATTTAATAACATTAAAATAAAAATCTTATGTGGTTCACACTCATCATTCTCTTTCCATACCCAAAGGTGCATAGGGCATTGCATCGGTACATCAATCAGACTTACGCTTCAGTTGCCAGTCCACGGACCATGAAATATTTAGGTGTAAAACACCTTTTTGAATAAAAATTTCATGTCCACCAATCGAACCTGAGACCTCTTGCATGGTAGGTGAACGCGCTGAACACTACGCCACGAGGCAGACAGAGGTGTGACGGACGGATGTGGATAAAGATCATTTGAAATAAAGCAAAAACATTTGAATCACAAATTTTAAAAAGGGTTTGCAGAAGGGTGTGTAACATTTTTGATTTATCGAATGCAGGTAGCGTGGGTTCGCGTGGACACGCAGACCATCCTCAGCATCCATCACAACATAATATCGCAGAACCCGCGCATCAGCCTCTCGTACAACGACCACAGGTCCTGGTACCTGCACATCAAGAACGTCCAGGAGGGGGACAGGGGCTGGTACATGTGCCAGGTCAACACGGACCCCATGAGGTCCCGCCAGGGGTACTTGCAAGTAGTAGGTGAGGTCAAACTCTTTTTTCATATGGCGGATTATACTTCTTATTAAATGGATTTGTTTTTTTTTTTAAAAAGAATTTATAAAAAAATCATGAAAATCAGCATGTTATTGACTGTTATCGCCGACTGTTACATGCTAGAATATTTGGCACTTTAAGCCTCATTAAATCGGCCCTCCGGGAATCGTTTGATCAGGATCTTGGACGACTAGAAGTAAAGCTCTTTTAAATCTCACAATTTATTCGTTTTTTGTTTGGAGCAATCGAAATGTATTATATAAAAATGATATTAAATATGTGTATATAACCACTTACAGACTTTTCTATGACTACCGGTTCCGAGACGTACCTGTCTCATCGACACTTCACTAATTTAACAAAATGAACCTTTCGCCCTCAATTCGGATATGATTTGTCATGTTAGCTTAGTTAAAATGAAAGTTGTTTAAGTTTCGCATAAAATGGTACAGCGCCCTGAGTGTAATTTTTACAAAAATGGCGCTTAATAAATCAGCCAAATAATAATACTACATTGTAGCCATATTCACCTATTTTTGGGACATTACTTTCGAATCCATACTTTTTCTGTATCCAGCAGTTTGTTATATTCATAATAAGGAAAATACAGCGGGGTAAATTTAAATCATACCGTATTTGTCGAGTTCAAGAACGTGCGATTTGTAAATCAATCTGACGCGTATTGTACATATGGACATTTTACGAATACAAAATTGAAAAAGCTTCGCTAATCACAATTGTAAAGTGTAAATATGTGATATTCTTCTGAAATTGGAGGGTGATTTGTGCTTCAACAGTGCCTCCAGCTATTATCGACAACAAGACGTCTACAGACCTCGTGGTGCGCGAGGGGAGTAACGTGACGCTGGTGTGTAAGGCGGCGGGCTACCCCGAGCCGTACGTCATGTGGAGGAGGGAGGACGGGGAGGACATCAACTACAACGGAGATAACGGTACGTTCACTATTACCTAGTTTTTAGGTATGGATCATTTCATTCTAGAAATCACTAGAATTTTTTATCGATTTTAATTGAACAGGTGTTGACCTATTTTTGTTGTAATACGCAAATTTTCGAACATGTATTAACTTTGATGTAAATTTTCACATAAATTCTGTGCGTGCACGCAAATATCATTAAAAGATGTTCGAGTGCCACAGTTTTAAATAGTGTATTTGTTGCACAAAAATCCATAGTTAAAATCATACTCAGAGTCCCGATACAGACATCTACTGAAGAAATATTCCACAAATCACAACTTACGACACCAAAGCAATTATTCGCTAAGAGAACAATTACTAACAAATTCAAAAACTATTATTACTCAAATGAAAGACATAATCCCTACAATATATCACATACAAATAATATGATCACTAGATTCTCAACACAAAGACCACTTAAACAAATACAAACTAATACTACTTTCGGACATAGGGAGTTTGAGTATTAATCAATTAAAATCTATTACCCACTTCCACTTTCTATGAAAACAATTAGTAAAGAGAAAATGTTTAAAAAGGTTATAAAGAAATGGATAGTGGAGCTGAGTAGAAGTAAAATGGATTGTCTCATTCGCCCGACCCAATACGGAATCAACTGCTGTATAGCTTATGTTATGTTTTAGTTCTTTCATTGTGCGTTTTGTAATATAATAAAGAAGTACATAAATTATTTTTTAACATTAATACGTAGTATTTTAAACTGTCTGAATATTTCGTTAATTATCTTTGTTTATTTAGTCTTCTTTGTTTATTCTCAATTGTAAAAATATTTTTTTTAAAGTATATTGCTAAGTGTCCTCGGCTCGGGTAACCCCAGTGAGGTAACATTATTCATAGTTTATAATGGAAACAAAATAACAAATAAATAAATAATTATCGGAATTACATGTTCCGAATCAAAATCAGCGCGCGGGTACGCTCAGTGGTGCACGTGTGCAAATACTTATATTTTATTTATTTATTTACCTAAAACTTCGACCTTTTTTGATAATGTGTCACAGCGCAAATTTATTCCTATACCTGTCTCCGTTCTCTCACTAAATTTAATCCTGTTCCGTTCGCACCCACATTAAGTTTTAAAAAACAATTGGATAGTTATTATTTGTCACCTGGTGTAAGTGTCCGCTTTGAACTCGATATAAGTACATTTTAATGGCATATCGATTTCGGTACAACACGCATCGTTAATTATAAACTATAAATAATAAAAAACAAACAAAAAAAATTACTTTGTTAAAGAAAACGAAGATACCAACAGTGTGGACTTTTGCCGCAATTTTTCACATGAATAAAAAATCTTCAAAAAAGCCAGTTCATTCACTCGATTTCCTGATTAATCCATTCGCGCAGTGACATTACAAGATTTTAATATATCCGCTGTCGGGAACCAGCTCAGGCTTTGCCAGCTCACTTTGCATTTTTTTGTACGCAAGTCCAAACTTTATGAAACAAAAATTTTGTGTTGACTTGGTTCGAATAATTCATTATCACAGACCTATATCACCACAATTATCATATAAAAACTGAAACATTATAATATTTTAAAAAGCAAATATGGCACATCAATATGGTAAGCAGCAAATAGTTTTTAATAAAAGTATTTAAGAAAGAGGAAAAAGAAGTTCATATTTTCGAAAAATCATCGAGAAGTTTCCTACTCACATCCCGCCGCTAATATTAATCGTGTATTGCTTATAGCGCCTGCCCTTAGACCAATTTTGATACAAAAAAAAATACCTCATCGTTAAGCAAGCAAATTTTTAAAAATCAGCTAGAAAGTTTCTTTTTCACACTTCTGACCATTTTTTCACTCAGTTTGATGTTTTGTGTAATGCTGCTAAAATAAAACTTTTTTACCCCTATATATTCATTGAATTAAATCATTTAAAATAAATATAAATTTATTATTACACACTCACCCTGTCCATAAACCCACCCTTACACCCATATACACTAACACACATATTCACATATTTACCAAAACCACACTCCACTCACTTACACATGCATCCTCACTCGAAAAAACTCGCACACATGCACTTCTATGAATAATGATCTAACATAACTGGATTTTTATAATTGTATTTATGTGGAAAACTGATTTGGCTTTATTTAATGTTTTTTATAATGTTGTGTATATTTTTTTGTATTGCTGTTAAACAACAGAAAACTAATAAACAACAGAAAAACTTCTGAATAAACAAAATAGAAAACATGTAAAATAATAATCACTATTAAACAATCACTAAAAACAGAAATAAAATCTGGTATGTTTGAGAATACTTAATTTATTATTCCCTTATTTATTATTTTAGGTCCTCAAATTTTTTTCTTCTCTTAAAAATGCAATTTAAATGACATTTTTTATCTTGATTAATTTTTCATAAAAAACATAATTGTTTTTTTTCTAGAATTGTTATTTCTGTTAATTCAAATAAATCATATTGAAACTCTTTCAGATTATCGATTATAATTCCACATTTTGACATTATATTTTACTGTTATAGTGCACACTGGAACCTCATTTTGTACGATTTCAAATTCAATTAATAATGTTTTGGAACATTCATTTAACGATTCTTGATCTTCTTTTTCACGTGTCATGTTGGGTCCCCCCCTCCCCCCCCGACGTTGACGACCACTCGGGAGAGAGCTTCCCTATCCTAACCAGTGCAAAACAGCTCCTCCACAGTTCTAATCCTGGTCCATGCTCGGATATTTCGAAGCCAGGAAAGCTGTTTTCCTCTCTCTACGCCCCTCATGACCCTTCTACGTCCCTCATGACAAGCTGAAGTATGACGTATTATAAATGGTGGCCAAAATATGATATCTTACGGA
Source organism: Micrasema longulum (assembly GCF_059751315.1). NCBI lineage: Eukaryota > Metazoa > Arthropoda > Insecta > Trichoptera > Brachycentridae > Micrasema > Micrasema longulum. Next base: position 313,173 of record NW_028278331.1, read on the forward strand.
GCCTGACGATGGTGAAAAGTTCTCTATTAGTATTGGCTCTACGTAATACTTCATTGTTGGTTATCATATCGGTCCAAGATATTCTCAACATTCTACGATGGATCCACATTTCAAATGCTTCAAAGCGGTTTATAATATTAACTTTAAGAGTCCACGTCTCTACACCGTACATTAAAATAGACCATATATAACATTTGACGATTCGTTGTCTCAGCTACCGAGCTTTTACCTTCAAGTTTTGAGGTAGATACATCGATATGTACCTAAGGCTTATGTGCCGCACAGTATACATATCTACGGATTAAAATTTAAACGTACATATAGATCTTCACAGGTCGCAGTGACGTCAGGATCTTGTATGTATAGTACTAACCCCTACCTTCGATAATAAGAATAACATAAAATACATTATATGTTTATTAGCATATAGCAGCATCTAGCTGTTCTGTTTGAAAACTTGGGGTAATTACAGGTATATGTACGACCATACCGCCTTTGAGATTTCGTAAAAATATTGCCAATATGAAAAATAAATATTATTTTCTTTCCGCATTTTTTCCCATCTTCTGAAGAGCATTTATCGACATATCGATAAAGCCAGTTTTATGATACGTAGGTTGATAAATATATGGACGGAAAATTAACTATGCAGTCATAGGAACTGTCAAATGTCGTATAAAAGTCGTGTTAAAGTCAGGAGTTTTTGCTTTAATTGCAATTTAATGAAATTTTTTATCATTTTAAAGTAGCTGATTTTCATCACGGTAGCCTATTTAAAATACGAAATAAAAATATTTTTATTTCAATTTTGCATTGAACGCGGAGTTAAGTTTTGGCGACACTTATTGGTAGAATATAATCATACTGTGACGTCTAAGATATCGTAACAAGAACACGTATCAACAGGTCGGTAGAGCATACCGAGGTAGATAGATATAGTAGGTAAGTTAAGTATATCTTTCTTTAAAGGAATAACCCGCTAAGCCTCTCTTTTGAGTCTTGTCAGCAGGTGGGATTGAAAGGCATAGAAGGAGGTAATAGAAAATACACCACAACACCCAGACCAATTGAGAAAAAAATCTTTCGTGGATTTTTTTCTTGCAACTGGCAAGAATCGAACCCGCGACGCCAGTTTCACAATTGGCCGTCTAACCATCTGCGCCACGGCGCCTGTCTTATGAGAAGTCAAAAATTATGTTCAATTTTATCTACAAAGTAAAATTTAGTTTTCTGTATCAAAAATATAAACGTTTACATACTTTTTTTCTAAACATTTTAAATTACAGGTTATTGACGAAGATGCTTCGAGTCTTTACACAAATATACAAATTTTCGTACGTAAATATCGATGTTAGTTTATACCGTCTCGATATGTACCGATGAAGACAGCGTTCATAATCGTGACGCTGGTGTTCTCAGGTCGTATCTACATCTCTACACATGCATTAAGTATATTTAAGCTTTAGATATTCGTCTTCTTTGTGCTGACTAATTTAAGAAAAAACAGTTTCGCTCTTTAAAATCTACTAGTTGTTTTATATTTTCAACGAGTTCTCCAGTCAGCGGATTAATAGTAGCGGTAATGATTGTGAAAACAATAAAATGTATGTACAAAATGCAAACATTACAGACGGCCAATTTACTTTATTGTGATTTGCCCGAAATAGTTCCCGCGTTTTGGTGTCAGACTGAGAACTCGCCAACCAAAGTAATATTTAAGAAATATTAAAAATTCATGCGATGAAATATGATAAATTGACTCGGTCGAGAGTTGACCATTGGATAATTTCCTTTTATAATATAATTGTGTTTTTGATTTGCTAACGCGATAAAGCTGCGGTGTTCTGTTATTCAAAAAGTCGAAGGTTATTCTACGGCAATGTGTAGAGGATTAGTAATTATTACTTTCTATTCTGGCCTTGAAACGTCAAAACTCATCATCAGAAAAGCTTTCCTCGGTATGTTCCAGTCACGAGTACTGCTCTGTATTATACTCGCGCAACTTACTCGTTCTGACCATCCGGTGAAAATATTCGGTTTCCCCGAAATAGTTATGAATATTTTATAGCTACCGCGACCCGATGTTTACTTCAGCTCCGACTTTTCGATTCCATTCTCAAACTTCACACACGAGACACGATAAAGAACAAAGTGAATTATTATAAATGAATTAATTCTAATTTATACAAAAGCATTTAATTTAATGTATTCCTTATTTGATTAACGTTTAAATACAAAAACATACTGGCGTAATAAAAATAATGACGATCACCTAAATAACGTGTGTATTAATTTTTTAAAAATTAAAACAGCTCATACTGACTAAATTTTATTTAAATATTACTTAAGAAAAATTAAGAGAAAACAATGTAGAATTCTAGAAATTTGCTGGGTTAAGTGGCCACTTCAAAGTGTGTCACATTCATCATTCTACCTATGTTTGAACATTTGTATCTCTTCAATTCATCCATCTGTTAATTTTTGCAAATTAAAGATCTGAAACATTTATTGATGTTGGTGAAATTCATCTGACTGAATTATTCCACCTACATAATACTGTCTGAATTTTTTTTTTAATTTTTTACATTTCTCGGACCAGCTGATTTATTAAACACTATTTTAAGTTTGTCCAAATGTTTGAAGACAAATAATGAATTTCACTCCATAGTTGAGTTTATGTGAATTCAAGTAAACCAGCCAATCACATGTCATAATCCCCGTAAATAGGCTGAAGGTTGGGCTTATCTAGAGACCAATATACGTATACCGTAATGAGTTAGAAACTAGCTTAAATATATCTTCTCTTCAAGACCGTCGAAATAAATCCGACCTAGTAGTCCTATTTATAATGCACAACCACTCTTTGATGCACCTGAACTGCTCACATAACAACTATAAAATTAAATATCCCAACTAGAAACCTCTGAAAAATAGACTCTTTTATACCAATAACCATAGAACTGACTATGGTTTTCATTCCCCTATGCCCAGAATTCTTAGGTCTGCCAACAAACATACCAGTCTTGATTTCTTTGATAACAAGTTGTCTTCTTTCAAACGATCACTGAATCTAATTCAATTATAAACACCTCTCTCCCGCTTCCACTCCCACCAAGTTTACCATCTACCATTGTGTCTTTCTGCTTTCCATTACAATAATATTCTTTGTATAAATACTCGTATGTCCTTAAACATGCGCTTTGGACGTACATATAAATAAATAAATGCTTTGAATTTCGTATTTCTTTATCTCAGTTGTCCTCCAATCTTAATAACTCCTTAGCTGGTGAAATCCAGTCGTCGTCTGTCAACATGTGGACCAATTCATAATAAAGTTTTTTTGACAAAAGCGTATTATTTTATGCAAATGAATGTTAACATATTACAGTAGAGAGAAATACCATTTTAAAGAAGAGAATTTAAAAGTCTAGGTATCCAAAGGGTTTATGACCTGTCATTGGCTGGTTGAAGTAGCCACGTTACACACTGTGTAACATTCACCATTCTGCCTACATTCGAACATCTATATTCCTTCGATACTTCCATCTGTTGACATTGGTGAAGTTAAAGAGCTAAAACCTTTATTGTTGCAGGCGAGATTCTTATGATTTAATTATTTCACCCACATAATAGACACGCCTGAAAGTATTTTCAAATTTTTATACTTCTTCTTGGACCAGGTGGATTTATCTACAATGTTTTGAGTTTGTCCAATTTGTTGTAGACAAGGACTGAATTTGACTCCCTAGGGATCTGTCTATATTAACTGATATTACAACAGAGAGGTAGAACATGTTAGTGAAGGAAATGTTGAAGTCTGGGCATCCACATGGCTTATAAAATGTCATTGGCTGATAACCTGTCTTCTCTAAAATGTTCTTCCTCTCTGTTCTAATATGTTGATATTGACAGCTTCCTAGGGGGTTGAATCCAGTCCATGTCTACAAAAATGTAGACAAACTCAAAACATTGTTGGTTAATGAATGTACTTAAATATGATGTAATAACTTATATTTACATATAAGTTATTAATTAAAAAATACTCGGTACACTTCCACTTATTTGTTTGACCAATTAGCGCTTTTGCTTTCTAATGGGAGCATCTTCAGACTGGAAATGTGTGAAAAAAATAAGTGGAAGTGTACCGAGTATTTTTTAATTAATGACTTATATGTAGTTATAACAGCATTATAATGGAATTCCATCAAGAATTGTTATTAAATAATTAAAATCAAAGAATGTGCTCATATTTATTATGCATGTGTAAAAAAACTAAAAAGAAATCAAAATGCAATCTTATTTTCAAATAATAAATCACATTGAACTTTGTTTATACATGGAAAAAGCGAAGTAAATGAATTTGACCTAAAACAATAAGTTAGGGTGGAGAACTTCCTGTTAATCGATGAAATGGCTCCCTGCATAGAACCTCCGAGTGAGTTATTACGTATGAAGGTAATCTGAATAATATGTTGATGGTGTAACCTTAAGGTTTTGAACTTTAACCGTCACGAAATGCTAAATACTAGTTCTGCACAGTTACCTATTCCTAGCAGCATTTACCTACCTACTATACTCACCTCACAGGCACACAGTACACGGCGCGGCGCGGCGGCGGCACGCGACTCCGCGGACGCAGTCAGCAGACTGAGATGCAAACGTTATAAAATTGTGGCAATTACTTATTTATTTTAAATGAATGTTCATAAAAAAATATTGTTTTAACGTAGCTGTGCAAAAAGCAGCCAGTCTACGATTTGGGGAAAAAAATATATATTTAGTGCAGTAAGGTCAATTCTATGTTCTCCCATAAACAGCCAGGCCGCTTTCATACAAAAACTGTCGTAATCACCTTCTGGAAATAGTTTTGATCACTAAAACGACATTTCTAAATTTGTAGAGAATACCCTACACTATAATTTTTTGCCGCATAGATGCTCATGGGAAGATCAATGCCTCTAGAAATCTAGTTCTCTTAAAAAAATTGAGGAAGATAAATACTGTACCTCAGAGGCAGATGGATGCAAATCCAGAATTTGATGAAACGACATTTTGATTTTCGTATTCAGTTTATGACCATGTCCATTTATTTTGAAGAAATGCAAGTCTTATAACAAAAGAACCAATGTATTGAGATATTAAAAATACAAATGAATATTATAAATTATTAGAAATCACTTAGAGAACGCAGATTCTTTAGGCTTGAGTTGAACATTTGACGTTTGGATTTGCATCCGAGTGCCACTGAGGTACAGAATATATAAATATTTTAACTTTATAAATTCATTAATTAAAAAATGTATGTAATCAAAAACATGTTTTAATACAGAACTTCACCACAGAAAGTTTAAATGTGGTATCATTTAATGTTAGATCTGGCTGTTTTCTGCAAAATACATTTTAGTTTTTGTTGTCAGCCAGACTTCATAAAATCACCAAAATTCCTTTAACGCATAATTAAATTATTTTTAAAGTTATTTTAACAAATTAATTAAATGATAATTAACAATTAGGTACCTAAATTAAAATGTAAAATATCATGTTCAATATTAAATGACATAATATACATAAGAGTTTTACAAGGGTTAGCTGTTTTCTGCGAAATTGTCAGTTTAGGTTGTGTACTTAGCCAGACTTTAAAAATCATTGAAACTTGTCAAATATTATACATATAATGTAAATTACATCGTTAATTTATTATTTGTTGGTTAAGAAAAACGAATGTATGTATTCTTTATTATTTGTCAAAAAAAAACAGTCCAGTTGAATTGAATTATTCACTTTTTTCACAAAAGTGTTATTATCTCCTATTCTATTTTTGCTGGTGGTTTTATGCATAACTACGTTCATTTGTTCTTAATCTAGTCGTGGTTATGTCAATAAAGAATATGATTCAGGTTCGGCGGTTCAAGGATTCGTCGCAACTTAAATTTAATTTCCTTTTTTTTTTTTTACAATATTCATAAGAGGTAAAACAGAATATTTAAAAAATAAAGGATAATTACATTGCAATGAAATACATGTTAATAGTAAATATAGTAAACGAAAAAATTCCACAAAGGCATGGGCTGTTCTTGGATATACATGAAAATGTTAATGAATTTTTGCTCTTATAATAAATAGACAGTTATAATATTTTTGTGTAACAAAAGAAAGAGAAAATGAAATTTTCTGTAAAAGATTATATGTTTTTTTTTAATAGTAATAAAAAAGGAAATAAAAAATACAAAACAAAACATAAAAATATTTCTTATTATTAAAGAGCAACAAAATATATCATAGAAAAAAAGAGTTCGTATCTTAAGTTTGAATCCGGGATAGTTCGTGCTTTTTAAAAGATAGAAAATTTTGAAAGTTTGGAATTAATTAAATATTATCAGTAAAAAAATAATTAAAAAATTTTGGGCCTATAAAATACGCATGTCTCTGTGCGAGCCTCGTTTTACAATGTGGTATTTCTAACACACGATTTAATGCATTATCATTAAGCATTATGGACAAAATCAAGAAAGGGGTGTTGCGTTGGTTTAGACATGTAGGGTGAATGGACAGCGAAAGATTGGCTAAAAGGATCTACGATGCGAATGTTGATGAATGCAGAAAACGATGAAGACCTAGAAAGACATGGCACGGTCAAATCCAACAAATACTTGAAGATGGAAATGTCAAGAGTGGAAATAATCGGCGTGCGTGCGTGAGAAGATGTATAAATGTAGAGGAAGCGAGGTCTCTATGCAAAGTCAGAGGAAGACGGGGAAGCGGCGGCGGAGTGAAAGTTTGTTTTTTTGTTTATTTAATGCAATTTAAAAAAGGCAAATATTACAATTTTTCATCATCAAACTCTTATGGTGCATACGGCATTGCTTAAGTAAATGCGATATATCTCGATTACATTTTTTTTTTTTTTTTAAGTTTTTTAAAAGTCACGTTCTTACAATTTACCCAAATATCACAATTTTTGTGGCCATTTTCAACGAGTTGTAAATAACTCACTATTAGAAAATGGAAATTAAGTTAGGGTAAAGTAGGGTTCGTACCTCGGACCTCTGGCCCGCGAGTCTGCAACACTAGTCACGGGACCACAATCCGATTATGTTATAATAGGGCAAAGTGATCAGACTTACGTTTCAGATGCCAGTCCAGTGACGATGAATTATTTCAGTGAAATAAAATATCACCGTTGAAAACAAATATTTCATTTAAATTTTCCCCGGAATCTAGCCCACCCGGTACCGAAAGCACGATAGGCCAATGCGCCAACCACTACACTACGAAGCGTACTTTTTTTCACTCGATTGAACTTTTTCGTATTATTAACTCAAATCAGTCATCGAGTCAGACACTCGTCCAGGGTGCTGGTTCTATTGTTCACTTAGAACTGTGTCATTCATCCGCCTGGACACAGGCGAAAAATAGTTTGGTCCATAAAATACTAATCAATTTTGTGTCCTTATTTTTTATGAGCCACTCTCCAAGCATAAGAGATAGTTTCTTTTTTGGAAAATTACAGCTTTTAGATTAACTAAACATATTAGATACTTAATGTAAACGTATTAATTAACGATAAAAAAAAACTTACATATTAAGCAAAAAAAGAGACCATTAAAAAATACGAGTATAGATATTCAGAATCTGTTAAAACTTTTTTATTCATTATTAATTAATTTGATCTTATATCACATTCCGTAGTTTGTTTTGGAATATTGGATGTTGTACATAAATAATGTAAAAAATTACATCATATAACTGGAACTCAGTAAATTTAGTAGCTAATGACGTCAAAAATAAATTGAAATTATGGTTTGACAAAAATATATTATCTTTAAATAGGGAAAAGACAAAAATCATCCAATTTTTTTTAACAAAACAAATTTAGATTCAGTAGTAAAATTAATTATTCACCAAAGCAATTGCAACAAAACTAACTGCGATATTACATGTACAGTATTTGATACAATAGATAAAATTAAATATCTCGGTGTATACATAGACCAAAACTTAAAATGGAAAGACCATATTAGTGAACTAGTCAAACAAATTAGAAAATTTATATACATTTTAATTATATTAAGGAATATTTTAAAAATCAACAATTTAAAAATGGCTTATTACTCAATTGTACAATCTTTGTTACAATATGGTATTGTAGGGTGGGGTGGTTCATACGCCAATATATGAAACCCTCTTAACATAGTACAAAGATGAATTATTAAAGTAATTCTAAAGAAACCCTCAACATTTAATAATGAAAGTCTATTTAAATTATTTAACGTGTATACAGTAAACACTTTTTATAAAATTAATTCTATTATTCAAATAAATAAAAAAGAAAAAAGAAAAGAATTTAAGATGAATAAGTCACTCAGATACCAACATAATATTAAAATTCCTAAATTGTAGTAAAAGTCATGGTCAAAATAGCTTTGTCTCCAAAGGTGTAAAAAAATATAATAATCTTCCCAATGAACCAAAAACTATTAAAAATAATGTTTCAATAAATATATATTTTTTTAAATCTGAAGAAATTTTTTGAACACGTGTAAAAACTATATTAAATTTTAATTGGTATGAATGTATTTTTGTTTTATGTTTTTTCTTTATTGGTTTGCAGCAAAGTCCTGCATCTCGTCCTCCATTGGTCTCTATTTTCTGCAGCCCTCTTCAGCTTGACATATGAGGCGCAGTTTAAATCTTCGCACACTTGCTCCAAATATTCCCGTCGGGGGCGCCCTCTATAATTTGTCCCCTTAGCCATTCCCTCTATGATGTCGTGCAGGAGACCCTCATGGCGCATAATGAGATGGTTTTGATTAGGTGCCAACCTTCTTCGATTCTGTTGAGAACCTCGTCATTAATGATGTGGTCTCTCCAGCAAATTTCTAATATTTTTCTGTAGCACCACATCTCGAAGGCCTCTAGTCTTTTTTATCTCTTTCTGTAAGGCACCATGTCTCACAACCGTACATCAATATGCTCCAAACATATGTCTTGGCAAGTTGCTTGCGGAGTTTCAAATTGATATTATTTGACTCAAAAATCTTTGATTTTTTGTTAAACGCAAGCCTTGCTTGCTGCTCTTATAATAAACAATAAACAACTACAACAGTGTAAGTCACTCTCCAAGCACAAGAGTTAGTCTCTTTTTTGCTATAGTGATAACAATTACTAGATGTGTAAAAGTAGATATGTATAGAATTTTTTAAAAACATGTACCTTTTATGAAATTTATTAATAAAAAAATTAAAAAAAAAAATATTATTTGTAATTTAAGTTGTAATTTAATTTAATATATGAAGAATTCTAATCATTGCACGTATTTAATCAATAAGCTAATGATTTCGTCAGATTTTTTATGGTTTTGAAGAGGTTTGGAATCAATTTATTTATAGTTTTACTCAATAAAAACAAGGTATATTATTTTAAAATTCACGAAACTTCCATGAATATATTGCAAGCCGTAGATTGACTTTAAGCAGAGTTCGTGACTGTCACGTATTTGTTAGAAAACTTTCTACTGTACCATAAATCTATTTTTATAATATGTATACCTTCCCTCGATTTCGACTCCTTACTGCATTACGAATTGCTAATATTTAGTATATATTTTTACCTTGAAATAATATTGAAAATTACAATTAGTTAATTATTAACTACGTGTTTATTTTTTTTTTGTTTAAAATCACAAAGTGCTTCAAATATTAATTATTGTACTACATTATATATAAAAAAAAAGTGTTTTTTTGAGGATGTAACAAATAATTTATAGTTCTTACTTTTTAAGTGGTTTAATATGACCTGTCATTGGCTGGTTTAAGTGGCCACTTTACACACTGTGTAATATTCACCTTTTGCAATTCCCGCAGATGAAAGAATTGGAGAAATATGGATGTTCAAACATAGACGAAATAGTGAATGTTACACAGTGTGTAAAATGACCCCTTAAACCAGCCAATTAAAGTTCGTAAACCTAGGCTTCCATGTTTTCTTCTCTAAAATGTTCACCATTGCTGTTGTAATTTGTTAATCTTAATAACTCCCTACGAGGTGAAATCCAGTATTTTGTCTACAAACATTTGGACAGATTCAAAATATTGGTTCAATATTTGTTTACCGAATGGTTTAAGACATGAAATTCTTTTAATATTTAATTTTATGAAAAGTTTAACCTTTAATGTGTACTTGCAATAATAGTAAACGAAAAAAAAATTCTAACTCTATGGTTAAAATGTATAGTTTTATAGACCAGGGGCAGCTTTAGCTGGCTCTAGTGATCAGTTAGATCGAGTGATAAGACCCGAAGTCTCTTTTCTACCCAGTGTCCGTACTCTACCAATACTTTTATTCATAATCAATGGTGCATAGAGCACTGCATCGGATCACCGAACGCACCGTATCTCGATCATCTGTTACGTGAAATTAAGGTGATCAGTGATCAGTCATATACTTCACTGTTCAGTCCGGGGACTATGAAATGTTGCTTTGTAAAAATAAATATTGCACATCGATGCTTCTAGGATTTGATCCCTTGTCCCGAGGAGCCAAAAATACTCGTCTAAGATACTGTTTCTATTCCACCCTCAGAACTGTATTTTTAACTTTACCATACATTCAGCACTAGAGTACTCGAACATAAATGTTTACCTTGATGCTCGCGTGGCCTACTATAGTAGGCCATAATAGTTAATGATTTTTTATTGTTTCGGGTATTTTTTTATGAAAAAGACACTAATCATAAAAACGTACTTTTATTTAAAGGTAAAAATCACAACATAAAGTTTCAACAATAGAGACGGACGGACACGGAGGCTTAACTTACAATTGTCTACTGATAAAAAAAAAAAGGATTAAAGTGTCATCCTGGATCACTATAGAAGTCCGCGCGAGTAGTCTAGTGATAATTCAATCACTGATTATATTACGAATACAATATTACTAGATATTTAAAACAATCTTTAAAGTATTGGTCTTCCTGTAACAGTTTTTTTTGTCTCGCCCCAATCGACAGTGCTAATAGCTATGATCGACTTGTTGGCCTCCGCTGTTGAAGATAGTTATAAGTCCTTGCGATATTTACATCTAATTAATTCGATGTTTGTTCAGTGAATGTGGTGGACGGAGAAGTTCTGGTCATCACGAAGGTGTCTCGCCTGCACATGGGGGCCTACCTCTGCATTGCCTCCAACGGAGTTCCTCCTTCCATCAGCAAGAGAGTCATGCTCATGGTACAGTGTGAGTATACATATATTATCAGTTTTGCTGTTCAAAATCATTGTCTATCTTTATTCTTATGTCTCTGAGCCTCCTCTTTTCTCCTCCACTTATCCCAACCCTGAGGTGCGCGCTGTCACTGCACTAGACTAATCGACGTTCTTTAATCCATCGTATCGGAGGATTTTTAGTGGTCATTTATTAGATAAATCGACATTTCCCGAGGCAAAGGATTTAAGCTAAAACGACAGACGCATCAACCTTCATTGACAACAGTCATCGAGCGAAGGCGATACAGCTTACTTAATCATATATTACGGATGCCTTCCGAGAGCATTAACCACGCTTGCCTATTTTAGAAGACAACGGGTTCTCGCTGTCCTAGACTTCCACGGCTGACCGCCCGTCGGCAGTTCGAGACCTGACTTGAGAGGGCACACGGGAGTAGGCCGTGGATAGAGAGACCTGAAAAGATTTCGTGGATTCCTTATGCTAGGGAGCGGACATGTATCGACGTTTAGTTGATATTATTTCTCATAAAGCATGCGAAAGCTTGAATTTCGAAGCTTAAAGTATTTTTTTTATTAAATTCGCAATGATTTTGTAGTTCGCAAATCTACTTTCATGAATACTAATTGGCGAGTTCGTGATTCTGAAGTTACCAGTGGTATTATACACTGTGCAATGGAAATATTATGTTCCCCAGAAAGCCATTAGCAAAGCGCAACAATAATTTAAGGCGAGTAATGGAAATTGCTAGTCAATTTCCCATAATAAAAAGCACTTATATTTAGATACATGTACAACTTATTTCTTTATAAGGGAAAAAAATAAAGGCATTGATCATAAAATTGGATATACGCACTAAATTAAAAATAAAGTAAGCGAAAATTATTTAAACTGATAGCAAATAAGAGAAGGCCTATACGTGCAATAATGAACGTATTTTTTACCTAAGCAAAATAGAAGCGTTTGTACTTCAATAGTTTTTAAGCGATCTGAGAGCTATGGACAACGTGTTGGCCTCTGTCCATACTCTGTCCATGTCCCTCATTAATCTGCATTGACTTTTTTTTTTTATTTATTATGCCGTAGAAATAATTTAGTTGAATTTTCTCTATGCAAAGCTTCCCGAGGATTAAACAGCTGCGGGTGGATGATTGACTTTTGGATTCCATCAATATGCTACGATAATAATTTTAATGTGTTTTGTCACATTGAATTTTTTCCCTAAAATCAAATTATAAGGTTCGTTTATACCTGTGCTCGTCCATTTTTAATCGAGCTTTGTTTTCATTGCCAGTTCCTCCGATGCTGTCAATACCGAACCAGCTAGAAGGAGCCTATATTGGGCAAGATGTCGCCCTGGAGTGCCACACGGAGGCGTATCCTGTCTCCATCAACTACTGGACTACAGACAGAGGAGATATGATCATATCAGGTAAACATTATTACTTTATTTAACTTTTTTGCGTTCTCATTTTTAATCTATCCGTTTGTGTAGTTTTTACTTGAAAAGAAATAGATATCGCTGGAATGATTCCTTCACTTATTGTTGTTTTTAAGTTGATTTGTTTTATCGGAAAAATTCCAGCAATTTGTCCTCCAACTGTCCAGTCTAACACTTATTCGTTCACTTTTTCATGAATTGATTTTCATCTAGCTTATCTTGAATACGACTAATGGTAATTAAAGTCCATGCTTTATACATTAAAGGTACAATAAAAATAGCGGGGAAATATCACTTTTAAAAAAAAAAAAAATTAAAAGTATCTATGAAATACTGCCCAGTATTCTTTTTGCTACTTATAAGTAGCATAAAAATATTTTTTAATTTTTAATTTTTAATTCCCGCAAAAACGGACTTTGCATTGGCCATGCCCCTCATACGTCACAATTCATGGTAATTTTTAGCTTTGTTCCAAACTATTAAATTTTTTTTATCACAACTATCAATGCCAAACATGTTGCGTTTTTCTAGTGGCATATTTTTAAAAAATATTTTCTATTTTTAAGTTATCCATATTGATTTTGATAATAAAATTGATTATTTTAAATCCATTTCATATATTTTTATCGGTATTCGTGGTATGTGATATTTCCCTATTCTCCTTGTACTCCACAACATCGTGCATACCTCTTTACGTGAGTAATTATTCCACAGGCGAGAAGTACGAAGCGGTGTCCGTGGACAGCGGGTACAACCGATACATGATGCTGAAGATAAGGAGTGTGTCCTCCCGGGACTACGGCGCCTACCGCTGCGTGGCCAAGAACTCCCTCGGGGAGACGGACGGGGTCATCAGGCTCGAGGGTGATATGCTTTTTATTATTATTTATTTATTACGACTATTAAAATACTAAACACATATACATATACATATTCCTTTGCGTGCTTTAATAATAACATTACATACACACAATTATTACGTCAACATAATTTTTAAATTATTTGACCCATGCTGTCCTGCTTTAACGTTGAGTTAAAATTTAGATTTTTTTGCATCATAAACGTTTTTTCCCACTTCCATTATATTTTTTTACCGTCCTATATAAAATTAAATTCTGCGTCAGCGACTTGAGCTAAATGAGCCTGATCTTTATTTTTTCTCTGGTATTGTGATAATTTTTTCCGAAATTCAGTTTTATATTAACAAATATCATGGTATTGTAAAATATTATTTGTCTGTATGTAAGTATTTGTAATTTCTTGAACATCGATTTTACCTTCGGTTATCTATTTTTTTTTTTAATAATTCCTAGAGCTTTTATAATAAACAAATAATAATAAAATTATGAAATTTCCTTATTTCGGCCATTTTCGACACCAGATTTTATCTAAATAACCATCAATTTGTGGTCCCGTGATAGTGCTCCGGACTCCAGTACCTCAATCACAAATAACTATCGACGTGCTAATAAGCGACGTGATAACAATTTCTCACCGTGGTTGTTTATCTTCGCGATTACAATCTAACATCCTTAAACACCTTATATTTAATTTCAACATATTTACGTTTCGCGACGTAAAATCCTACTGCGCAATCACATAATTGAATTTCACCGGTCTAAATATGAAAAATATTCCTAAACTGCTGTTTTTATTAATTATTTATCATGCTATTCATTGTTAAAGAAAAGCAGCCGCCGTAGTTATTGTAATTTAATTTTCACTTTGTTGTATTAAATACTCCTTACAATTTTGCAAACGCAATATTTTGTATTATTTTTTACAGGTAACGCCGATTTTTCGCCAATGAACTGTTTTTATTTACGACGAAAACAAAAAACAAACCGACACGAGCGTTGACTTAAAAATTACACTCGCGTTGACTTATGATTGCGATAGGTTGAGCATGTTCATTATTGTTCACTGTGATCGCTCAAATGCTTAGCATTTTTTTAAGCACGTCGATAGTTATTTGTGATTGAGCTACAGACGAGGTCCTAGATTTGCTTTCCGCTCTAGCTAAAATTTGATTCCTACTTTCTGTCGCAGTTATTTACTATCTAGTTAAACATTTATTAAACTGTTAGTTTATAGTATTGAGGAGGAAATGTAAAATGTATTATGTACAATACGAAGGCATATATGCACTTTAGGGTACGAAAATGGTCAAAAATAAACAACGCTTATTGAGTCATCTATACAGAATAGTATTATTTCGTGTGCCATCTACAATGACGAGACAAAATCTCCTAGACAATGCGTCAGTAAATCGTGCAAAACAATCCGCAATACCTAGAATCTGCGAGCTATAACGATATATATTGAGCATAAGATTCCTACACTTACGAACAATACAAAAAAATGTGTTAATATATTCGTCCATGCAGTTTGTTTATTTATTTATTTTTATTTAGGAAAAAAACAACAGTTTTTACATATATTGTATAAAAAAAATAAGAATGCATATGAACAAAAATTGTAAAAAAAGTCAATAAAAATTTTCCACTTTTGTGTAAGATATCGATTAAGTACACTATCGAAATAAAAGCAATTAACAATTGTTAGGCACTTAGAAGTTGCAAATAAAATAAAAATAAATATACCTATATACAGTTATAAAAATAAAGTTAATGGAAACAACATAAATTTAAATTTAAAGAATAAGAAAAGAAAAAAGTTATATAAAAATAATGTAAAAGGTACAAAAATATAACAATTAACATACGAATACATACATAATTACTGACATCGTAAAACTAAATGGGTGTACTGTCTATGAGGAATTTTCTATATTTCACATTAGAGAGATGAAAAATGTCTGCGTGACCGGAGAGAACAGTATTGTAATAATGACTTGCTCTGAAGAAAAATACTTTTTTCCTTGAGTTAGTCCTAGTTTACCTTGTATTATGATGATGAGATTTTTAACATACAACTAAATGCCTCATCTGTACTTTTTGTCTGTCCAAATACGAATCTGCTAGTAAGCGTTAAAACGTTTGGTTTGTTTGATCTGTGTTTTTTTTGCAGAAATACCTGCCCCATCTACAACAACATCTTCCACAACCCTCCCTCCTCCGATGCCTGTTTCAGCCAAGAAAAAGGGTAACACATATTGACTAACTATCGAAAAAATTTAATACCTGCTCTGAATTTAAAATATGTCAGTCAGATAGTTTGGTATTTTTAATATCCGGCAGTTCGTCATTTCTTGTATTGCATTGTATAAAGTAGAAAATCTAATAATTTTTAATATTTTTATTACAGAAAAACATCGGAACAAAAAACAGAACTCCATGGAGAATAAGGCGATGAATGACTATGACGTCAAGGAATGGAAGGATTCGGGTAAGTAACAAATATTTTTTTGTATGTTAAACTTCGTAAATAATTAAATAAGTCATTTCGGTTACGGATTAAATGAATATAAACGACACTACTGTGCGTGAACATCGCGCAACATTTCAGACCAACCTACGGAAGGCGCTGTGAAAACATAATAAAAGAAGAACGCGGGATAGATAATTTTATTTTCCACGCCGACAGCCTCCAAACTAATTTTTCGAATGTCAATTATTCTTTGCATTGTAAATTCAGTAAAAAATAAATCTCAAAACCATCAACACCCGGTTTGTGCAAATAGTACTTAAATTTATTTACACTTTTTAAGCGATGTTTTTTATTTATTTTTATATATATTAATAGACAGTGCCGTACAATATTTCTTCCGTGCACGGAAAGGGGCATAAAAATTCATAAAATGGTCAAAATGACTAAAGTATGCAGTTAAGAAGCTATTTTTTTTACGCATTTTTGGTGTATTTGTCATAAGTCTAGATAGTATAAATCCAAAAATAAATTAAGAAATAAGTTGAAATTTTCGTAAATTAGCTTTTATCAGAAATTTTCACTCTCTCAAAAGTTTCTCCCTTACCAACCAATATTGAATTTTGAGTTTGCTATTAGTTATTTATACTAATCAATCGTTGCATTACAGGTCAAAACGTCTATGGTAATACTTTTATCAGATTTTTTTATTATTTTGTGATCCAAAAGACTTAAGTCGTGTAAAAAATCAAATTAAATGCAAAGTTTAAAAAACACAAAATATCAAGAATAATTTTCTAAGTTTGTAAAAAAATACTCAAAACAGTTGAATTCTTATGATTTGGCATCTGTTTTCTCGATTTTTAGACACACTCGAAACTTTGATTGGCTCTCCTGAAAAATCGACTTTTTTGACTTAAGCCCTTTTTCCCGCGCCCGGAAGATTTTTTGTCAGCAGTTCAACACACGACAAATTATCACCCGTCAAAAAAGGAAAAAGAAAACTGACCTTTGAATACCCACAATGGCATCCACTCCGATCCGTATTTCTTCACACACGTCAATGTAGTGATTTGTGTTGTTTTTGATGAGCACAATGCAGCGATGATAATCTTGAAGAACAATTTTGATGAACAAGTCAGTAAGAAATAAGCAAAAATATCAAGTCCGCGTTTTTCAACACACACTGTCGGATATTTCCCGAGCGCGACCATACCGAGCAAGCGAAAACGATGCCAGCCAATTCTTGAATTAAATGTGTGGTATTCAACTACACATTTTATTCAAGAATTCAATTAAATGTGCAGTCATGAAGAGATTTAATTGAACCCTTCTTGACAGGGATAATCATCGCGTAAAATTGAACTGCTGGCCACAATACGTATCATTTAATAATCATAAGCTACATATATATGAAATGACTCGAATTAAATAATATTATATCAGGATTAGCTAACACCGGATCTATTTAATAAATAATGTATGAACCTCTGTTAATTTAAATAAATATTTTTCATAGATAATTTTCAAACACATTCAAATATTTGTACTAACAAATTTAAATAAGCGGAAAACAAAAATCGGCCGGGGGTTACAGCGGGCTAACGAGATCCACCACAATAACATTCTGCCCTTAAACTATATGAAAAGCAAATTATTTCCTTATGAATAACAAATTTGTTCATAACTTTATTTTGTTACTCATTGTTTGGATTAATAAAATTCTAATATTTAACGACTACAAACGCGTTTTATAGCTAAAATATGATTTTGAAATGAGGAACAGACTTTTGAAATATGAAATAACGATGTTAAAAATAAAAACACGTTATTATTATTTGCATTGAAAATATAAAAAGTTTTTTTTTTATTTTTTTAAATATACAAGAATGTGATGAATAGTTGTAATAACACAATGTTCGTGTATGAGGGCGGATGTAATAGGCTGTAAAAACGGGGGATATGTTAAAAATTACCCAGATGTTTTATTTTTAATGTAAAGTACTAATTTATTAGTAAGAGCTTAACAGTTATGAAAATGAATTTGACATTCAAAGAAAAACAAGACTCATATTGTTTTTATTGAAAAATGTCACCAAAGAAATTTAACATCCAAGAACTTCATGAAAATGAGACGGTGATCTTTGAAAAGCATTTCTAAATGTTCTGCAAATTAAGCATCATTTTGCCATTGTACACCATCACAAACATCAGTTGATAAAATTTGCAAATGAAGTTCAGGCACAAATCAACAATATTAGATTTTAGTCGACAATTTGGTTTATGATACAGTTCATTATCAATGTGGATAATTTGTCGACAGCTATATACGAAAAAGTATTGGTACTGGAAAAGTGTCAGGAATACAACACAGACACTTACCACCTGTTTGTCGACTTTAAGGCAGCCTATGATAGTGTAAACAGAAATTAACTATATAAAACGATGGCTGAGCTTTACATCCCAAATAAGCCGATTAGACTTGAGAGAATAACAATGAGCCTGACTATATGCAAAGTGAGGATCGATAAAGATCTCTCAAAACCCTAGAATAGAAGTATTGTGGCTTACGACAGTGGGATGCGCTTAAGAGAGTTATTATTTTTCATAAAGATGGGTTTGTTAACACGAAATTGGTATATGCAAATTAATAAATTAGTAGTTTTAGCTAAAAAATTAAATATACACGTACGTAGTTTACTTTTCTAAAATTTATATTTTCAATGTTTATACATTGCTTGTAATTTTTTAAGTGTATTTATTAAATTTTAAAGAATACTATGTAATTTTAGATGCGTACAAATATGTTTCAACTAGTAAAACAGTTATTATGTGCACAAATAATTGCTCCTTTGCAGCACTGTTATATTAAGTCAGCTTATTATTTGACGTAAACGAATCCGAAAACATGTTAAATTATTTTTGAGTGACGCAATCCATTTAAAAGAACCGATTTCAAAGTTATTTACATACATAGGTAAGAGCTTTCGTTTTGAAGCACACACGACGTGTTTCCTTCTTTTTAAATTTAAGAAAGCAAATCGTAACTCGATATAATATTCAAACTCAAGGTACACACTGTAGACGCACTGTATTGTTACGACACGCCAAAAAGGTTCTGAATGGATCCACAGTCCGGCAGTGTTCAGTATTACAGCGTACACACGTACAGGGCTGCCCCCTGTCCGGGTGTGACCCGGAGTCCACTGCTTTAAATAGTGCATATCCGAGTTACGGGTTAACATACTGCATCTCAGGATCAAAAAAAAATTTACACGACTTGGCATGATGTTTTAATATTTTTGTCAGAAATATTTCTAAAATCACTTTCAAATAAAAACGTGTTTTGAAAAATCGATCTGGCCCCACAATAACTGTTTAAATTGTATTGTTATATGTACCTTATAGTTATTAAATTTAAGTTACGTAAATATTTCATTCAATTCAATTCATTTATTTAAACTAATACACACAAAACAAACTAAAATTTAACACGCACATATTATAAAATAAATGAAGAATTCCTCTAAAATGTCATGTTTTGTTTATAATATTTTGAATTTTTCCGAATGTCCGCACATAAAGACAGATTTAACTCCACAAGATATTTCGCTAACTGCGACAGAGAAAGAAAACTTTTTTTTTTAAGAAAGAAATATTAGCGTTATTATAATTTATCCAAATATTTCTATTATTGTGGCCATTTTCAACGAGTTGTAAATAACTCACTATTAGAAAATGGAAATCAAGTTGGGGTAGAGTGGGGTTTAAACCTTGGACCTCTGGCCCGTGAGTCCGCAACACTCGAGTTGGAGTAGAATGACCACGGGAACACAACCCGATTTTAGAGATGGGAATATGGAAGTCTTGGCATTTACTGGGTTTATGACCTGGCATCGGTTGATTTAAGTAGCCAATGTTGACATGACCATCTAAACCAAGAAAAAGTTTTAAAAGTTATTAATATTTTCAGGCGTTCCCTTGTATGTTGGTGAACTAATTTAGTCAATTGAATCTTACCCGCATCAACAAAGGTTTTAGCTCATCAACAGTTAACAAAAGTTAACCGGTGTAAGTATTTAAGAAATATTATACTTAGGCAGAATGGTGAATGTCAGTCAGTGTAAAGTGGTCGATAAATTAGCCGATGACAGATCGTAAGAACTGTAAATGCTTAGGCTTCCACATTCCTTTCTCTAAAATGTTATCCAGCTTTGTTGTCGTACAATGTTTTATTTTTCATTTAACTGGAATCCCCGGGCCTGCTCTTTTCGGAAGGTGGCAGCCCTATGTGCATACCTAATAGGGCTTTGTATTTTAACAACCCGTGAAATAAAGTGATTTATTCTCCGAGTTTGAGAACCATAAAATGAACATTTTTTTATTAAATAACATTTTTAAATCATTTTCCTGTCTAGTGAACTGATAAGTAAAATGTTTCAAGTACAGAATACGCCACTAATTGTGTGTAAACATAAAAACTCGTAAAATTGTTCATATGAATACTCCCATACTGATATGTATTTTTTCATCTTTTGTCAAAGACGCATTTTTACCAAAAGTTCTTTTTACCTTAACAAATGAAAAGTCTATTGGTTTTTATTAACAAAGCATAACCTTCGTTACTGTACAATTATTAACCTTTTGGATGATCTAAAACAAAGTTTGCCCACCTACTTACAAAATGGAAACTATCCTACCTCACACTCGTACTTAGATATGAACAATTGAAAATTTTATCCCTATTACAAAAAACAAAAAATTATTTAAAAGTTATTGAAACGGTTAAAACCAATTTTTTTTTTAAAATTTAATAAAAAGAAATATTTTCGTTTTTATATTTTACGCAAATGTTATTATAGTAAAAAACTCACTTTTAGAAAATGGGAATCAAGTTGGGGTAGAGTGGGATTCGAGCCACGGACCTTTGATCCGTGAGTCCGAGATACTAGCCACGGGACCACAACCCGACTTTTATTATTTTATTTTTATTTTTGAATTTATCTTTATTATTGACATGACATAGTAGCAATCACATTATTTATTTTAAGGTATAGTACATATTTATTAGAAGATTCAATAGTAAGAATTTAATGTTTCTTGAAACATAATGCATGAAAAATAGACAAAGACATATATATTTATATAAATATGTATATTTATATATATATATATATTTTATTAATTTATATAGTTACATAAAATTGTACATGTTTTTTTTCTATTACAATCTACTTTCATATATTTAGTTAATATTAAAACTATAAGTAAATAAAAAAAGAGACTAGCTCTTGTGCTTGGAAAGTAGCTTGCACTGTTATTGTTACTAAGTAATTTGAAGTTACATAATTTCAAATATACTTGAGAAAAAAAAAAAAATTCAAAATTAATAAAAAAACAGAAAATTATAATACAGTAATTCTATTAAATAAAATAATACTTTTTTCACACGGACTCTTTTTTCGGAATTTTAAGAAAAAAATATTTTGAATTAATTTAGAAAAATATAATAGTTTTAATAGTTTGGTTTGTAACAGAAAAGAGATTCACTCTTGTAGAATAATTGACTGTTTGTTGACTATGTCCCGGTATTTATTTGACATAATGTGTTAAAAAGGAAAATAATATTTAATTACTTTAGAAGAAGTGCCACGTTTACTGAAATCGTTTAGACGTTTAATATAAGTATGATATATTATATATTTAACATTTGTATAAATTCTATGTCCAGGCGAATAAATAATAGAGTTAGTCTGTGAAATATAATCGAAACCCTCGATGAGAGTTTTCGAATCGATGGCTGCTCTGAGACGAAAATCCTAAATTAGGAAATCGAGTGGAGATAAATCCGCCTTGTTGCGAAGTAGTTGGCGTACTCGCCAGCCCTTTTTAAGATTATGATTTCGATTCCTGGCAGGGTAGATTAAAAATATTTACATATTATAGTATGATCAATATTTTATGTTTCCTGGACCAGCACCCATAACGTAAAACCTTTTCTTCTAGTAACAAATGATCAAAATGGAAAATTTAGTTTACTAATGTAGTGCCCTATGCATTACTAGGTTTGGAAATGGGAATGATAATGATGATGATAAACATAGATTTTGAAAATATTAGTTTGCAAATCATAAATTATTTAAAAAAAACTTCTATAGGAAAATAAAATATCTCGTTTTGTAATTTGATTAGAGCTCATTACTCGTACACTGTAAACTGTACACAATAACGCTAAATCAAGGGCTTATATACTTTATCCATTGAATATTATTGACGATCAGAACAATTTATCCTCGCTCGCATAAATCCCCGACCTAACTGAGAAGCCTTAAAGCCGATTTTAAAATATAACATGTAATCCGAGATTTGCTGACTAGAATGTTGACAACTCGTTAGACCTGGTGAGGGAGGGAGACAGCCATGCCTGAACACAATGCGTGAGAGGAAGAAACCTATATAAATGGGAACAATTACGTTAAAACCAATTCAATATCGATCATCGCATTAAAATTTTACAGACATTTTCCAGAGATTTATATTTGGACGTAAACTTTACGAGTTCTTATTCATTCTTGTCAGCCTCTATAGAGCGGTGGTTGGTACGTTGTACTAACACGTTTCCGCTGGGAGTTTTACAGAGATAGATCGATTAAACCGAGTAGGAGAAATTTATTTGGAAAGTCGAGGCACTTGACTTTTTTGCTTTTTTCATAAAAAAAATAAATGCTCGTATTATTATTTCTGTTTTTATAAATGCAGCATTTTTCGACCATTTCTTATGCGAAGGTAAGGTGTAAAGGTTTTACGCTTCAGGTGCTAGTCAACCACAACCACGATTTTTTGATAAGATCCTTCTAGAAATAAAATCCAGTTATTATACAAATTTATAGTAAATATAAATATTTGCGTTCATAAGAAGACATAATTTAAAAAACTACCCAAAAAAATGTAAATAACTTACCATTAGAAAATGAGATTCAAGTTTGGGTAGAGTGGGGTTCGAACCTCGGACCTCTGATATTTATTTATTCATA
The DNA here is from genome assembly GCF_059751315.1 of Micrasema longulum. NCBI lineage: Eukaryota > Metazoa > Arthropoda > Insecta > Trichoptera > Brachycentridae > Micrasema > Micrasema longulum. The sequence continues at coordinate 336,192 of NW_028278331.1, forward strand.
CAAAGATACATATTACAAAATCAAAAAAACGTATTTCTTACACTATGAGACCAAGAGCTCTGTGTTGGGTTGGCATACAACATAATTAAAATGGATAACTTATAAAGCGCCATTTTCGTAATATAATACCTCAATTATGCTTTACAAAGTGATTCTATAGATAAATACATTTAATTGAAACTTTTCAATTGGTAATTCAAGTAAAACAATTTATTTTGTTTCCACATGCAACATATTTATTCAAATGATTTAGAGAACAAGACTTGTTTTTGGGTTTTAAGTTTTTTCCGAAACTGATGTACCAGGCTGAGGCAGTGAGAGTAATGTGATCTTTATTCTCACAGCCTCGCACCTCCGCTGGGAGAGCATTTCATGCCATAGGGCCTGCGACCGTAAATGCGCGTTTACCGAATTTAATACTCTGTTTGCGAAGAGGTATAATAAGCAACATATTATGGTCTACAGTATCAAATGCAGCACCAATGTCCAAAAGAACCGCCAACACTAGATGACCAGAGTCTACCGCCGTTATAATGTCAGACTGCACTCTTATCACTCCTGTCTCCGTAGAATTAAAATGTCAGTACTCCGATTGCCTTACCGAAAATAAAAAAATCTGCCAAATTCTCTAAAATTAACGAGTCCATAAGAAACCATTTTTTCTAGTATTTTTGATACGATGGGAAGATTTGAAATACGGCAAAAACTAGAAAGGTCTTCCACATCTAGCAGTGATTTTTTAAAGTGGAGTTACACTAGCTTTCTTTATAGCCCTTGGAGCAATGCTATGCTCCATGGATGTATATAAGTCTGTTAAAAATAGATCCAATACGTTGATGATTTTTTTCAAAATCCCTGTAGGAATCGGATCTAATATAAGTACGTCGTTTGTTGGGTAATGCTTCAACAATCATTCCTCATTTTCAGATGTTGGTTCAAATTTATAAAGTTTTTGAGAGGTGTTAGCTAAAATTACCATATTTTTCGCTGAACTAGATGCCAGTCTGATTTTTTCGACTTTATTTGTAAAAGAAGTCGGCAAAATTAGTAGCAGTAGCGCCTATATTAAATGAGTCACCACGAGCAGATTAAAGGCTTTGCCAGAGTTTTTGTGGAGACTTTCTTTGTTCAGTGATTTTTGTGCATCAGAAACTAGATTTCATTTCTTTTATTAATGTCCTATAACAGGTTTGCATTTCTTACCACATTGATCAGTCTAAGATTGACAGTGTATTTCTGTATTGGAAGTAAAAAGTAAAAGCATACATATTATTAACGACGATCAGCTTTCCTTGCTCTTTCAATAATACCCCGATCTCTATAACAGATAGTCGAATTCGCGACTTAGGTGTTATTATTGATACGAAACTAATGTTTAATATTCATATTGAATCAGTCCTGAAAAATCATATAAAATGGTCGGACTTATTATGCGAGTATCGAAACCATTAAAACATTCAGAGACATATAAAAAAAACTCCACAAAACATTTGTTCATCCCCAGCTAGAGTACTGTACTCCTATTTGGTCACCTTACTATAATGTAAGTATTAATAGACTAGAAAGAGTCCAAGAGATTTTTTTTAAGCAAGGCGACTACCGGTAAAACATTGACTTCTCTGACCATGCTAAAAGTATGCAGTACCATGGAATAAACTCTCGTAAAAATCGATGAATAATGTTAAACCAGCTATTTTTATTCAAATTAATAAATCATAAAATTGATTCTCCGCACCTACTTAAAAGACTTTTATTCCGTGTGCCATCTAGACCGACAAGACAAAATCTTCTGTTTTACACTGAAAACGAGTCAACAAACTATTTTAAACAATCTACAGTACCTAGAATATGCGACCAATATAACAATATATTTACCGAGACTGATATTTTTTGTGACACAATGTATGTAAATTTAGGTCAAAAATTATAGAAATTTTGAGAGAAGCAGATATTTAACTTTATTATTATATACGTATTTTTTTATTTCGTTTCTTTTACATTTATAATAATGAACATAATTTAAATTATTGTATTAAGTGTAAACCATTTTTTTGGTGTGTGCATGAGTTTCTTAAACTAATACAGAAAGAAATTGGCAATATTTGTGTACATACTGTTTGTTTACCTAATAAAATAAATAAATAATTATTAAAGAATATTAATTTAAACGTTATATGAAGGAATACCCGATTTCCTAGATTTTTTTCTATGACTTTCCAAGTCTGTCTCGGTTGAAGACAAGATCTGATACATATTACGAGTACAATATATTAAAATCTTTTATAAACGTTGTTATGTGTTCGTTTTTTTAAAAGAAAAGTTTCAAACTATTTAAATGTGCGTGTTACACAAGCAAAAATTGTATGTTTACTTACTCACTGACAGGCACTAACAATGTGATTGTTCTAAAGTATTTGAACGAGTTAGTAAAATTAATTTATTGCGAACGTGATAAAACTTATTATGAGCAAGTTTTTTTACGTTCAAAAAAGGTTATGTTATATTAAAATTTATTTGCGGCTCAGCATTTTATGTGCAATTTTTCCTAGAAGATATTTCGACTGCTTTGAGTTTCTACGGAACAAAATGGCATAAAGGCAGCATAAATATAGGAAAAACATAAATAGTGATTTGACAATAATCCAGTGGTAGTTGTGTTCGGATCTGAGATCCCACTGTTTGTGGAATGCAACAATATAATATGCTTAACGTGAAATTTATCTTCGGGACAAGACAGAAAAGGCTTTCCTATGCATTCAAATTTGTATTCCGAGAATATGGTATCTTCACCTACATACAAACTATGTTTGTCGTAAAGCAATGACTCTTAGTTTTTCGTAGAACGGTCTGTTAAGTTGTTTTATTAAGTTCTAATAATAATAAGTATGGATAACTAATATAGCGCCATTTTCGTAATATAATACCTCACGGGCGCTTTACAAAGTGATTTTATAAAGATATAAATTTAATTTTAACTTTTTAATTTAAGGAAAATAAAGTACTTAGTCACCACATGCGAAGAATTTATTCAAATAATTTAGAGAACAAGTGGGTTTTAAGTTTTTTCCGAAACATCACTTCACTCTCACAGTTTCTTCACTTCAAATTTAATTCACGGATCAAAGATCCAAGGTTCGCATCCTGCTCTACCAAAACTTGATTCCCATTTTCTAATATTGAGAACTAATAGGTTGGATTTACAATTCTTTAAAAATGTCCCTCAAATTTTTAATATTTGTATGAATCACAAGAACGCAAATTAAAAAACAAATAATGAAATAATGTATATATACGTAATAAATCTATATAAAATTGTATTTCGTTGTTATATAGTATATATATATATATATATATTTTCAGAATAAACTAAACTTCACTCAACATTCATAAATAATAACATGGACAGTTTAATTGTTTAATAAATTTAAATTTATTTCAACAGAGAGGGAAAACGTTTTTGAGAAGGGAATATGGCAGTCAAGGCATTTAAAGGGCTTATGACCTGTCATTGGCTGGTTCAAGTGGCCACTTTACACACTGTGTAACATTCACCATTCTGCCCATGTTTGAACATCCACATTTAATCAACTCTTCCATCTGCTGACTTTTGTGAAGTAAAAGAGCTGAAACCTTTATCACGTGGGTCAGCCGATAGTCATGTATTGTTATTATTTTGCATTGTGTACAAAAGTTGTCTACCTTTTAAAATGTCGATCCTCCCTAAATAGGCACAGTACACATAATCCTAGGATAATTACTACCCAAAAAAATGTAGTTGATGTGGGAATTGTTATTATTTTATTAAATAATAACGAATCCTAGTTCCCTTGCAATACTTTATTCTTGGCTCTCTCGCTGTTCTCGAATCTGCTGCATTCCTGACTCTCGGGTATACTAAGTCTGCCGCATTCCGGTCTAATGCAAGTCTAGTAGGGGGATGGTAGCTCACACATAAATATTATTATGTACTCGTATTGTGTAGCTTTATATCCGATTCCTGTTTAGAATGAAGTGCCATCTTTGAATTTGAAAGCCATTGTATTGTTTGCATCGCTCTACATTTGTAGAATAAACATATTCACCGGAGTTTTACCCTCAGGGGGTAGTCTCCCGAATACGTTAGAAACGTTATTCCAAATATTGTACTTAATCATTTATTGAATGTTCTTACGCTGCCCTAGTTATTGCATGTTCAGTAGACCATTGAGCAAATTTTACAAGATTTTTTTTTTATTCAAATAAGTAAAATCGGTAAGTAAATTGGCACTTAAAAAATGCTGGAAATACTATTTAATAACGGAAAAAAATAATTCTTTAGCCATATGGACGCCTAATAAGATAATGAACATATTGGCATTCATAACTAAACGTTTATTATTTTATATATTTTATTGGGGCAACGATTAGTTACACAATTTTAGATATTTATTTATTTATTAATTTTTTTACAATTTTGTTTTTTTTATACAGAATTTCCTTCACTGGGGTCTCCCGTACCGAGGGAAACATTTTACAATAAGTACAATGAAACATGCCTTAAATTAGTTATTTAACATAGTTAACATAATAAGTAAATAAAAACGTAATTGATCTTTTTAACCTAATTTATCCATCCATATATTTGCCAATACCTTAGACAAGTTTTATATTATTATATACTTCATAGTCCCAACGCTCCTATATACCTGCGTGAAAAACTTCAACGCTTATCAGTTCATGGTTTACCACTTCATTCTAATTCTCAAGGCACTCTCTTAATACCAATTTACAATTCCTCTTTCTTCTCTAACTCATATAGTGTCCATGCGGCTCGACTGTGGAATCATCTCTCGTATTCTTTCAAACGTGGGAGTCTAGGCATTCACAGGGCTGCGACTTGTCATTAGCTGGTTTAAGTGGCCACTTTACACACTGTATAGCATTCACCATTTTGCCTATGTTTGAACATCTATATTTCTTCAACTCTTCCATCAGTTAATTTTAGTGAAGTTAAAGAGCTGAAACCTTTATTGCTGTGAAGAGATTTATTAGAATTATTTCGCATACTAAGCACCGCCTGAAAACAATTTTCCGACTTATAAACTTTTTCTTGAACCAGTTGGTTTTATTACAATATTTGAGTTTGTCCAAATGCTTGTAGACAAAAGACTGGATTCAACCCTTTAAGAAGTCATTTCTCTTCTTGCGGTGCCTTCTCAGGTCCCCCCGACGCTGGCGATCACTACAGCGAAAGCATCTCTGTCCTGCGCTACTCCGAGGCCAGAACAACTGCCTGTTGGATGTACTCGCCATAGTGATTCCTAGGAAAAGATGACCAGAGTGGTTTCCCGTTGTCTTCTCTTGTGGATTTTACTGTTGGAGTTACCTTCCCTTAGCTGGTCGGTTCTGGTTTGAAGGCGCCAGAAGCTCGCCTTTCATCCTCTCGTTATCTGCTGTGATCACACCGTCATGGGTGTGATCCCATTGCCCAGGGTTCGCGACGTGGACGCTAACGAGTTGGACAAGTCAGTAGTGTTGCCGGTGTAATGCAACTGGGCATTCGCAGCATTTAATAGAATCACACCCCCAGCAAAATGTGACTCACTGGGACCTTACTGACGGTTCGAACCCCATAAAGAGTCATTACCCAGTCCCCGACATAAAAAAGTCATTAAGATTAACAAATAATTTGATCAAATGAATCTCTTCACAACAATAAAGGTTTCAGCTCTTGAACTTCACTTTAATCAACAGGTGGAAGAATTTAAGAAATACGGATGTTCAAACATACGCAAAATGGTGAATGTTCCACAGTGTGTAAAGAGGCCACCAGCAAATGGCAGGATATAGGTCCTGTAAATGCCTAGACTCTCATATTCCTTTCTCTATAATTTTCTTCATTCCTATTGTAATTTTTAATCTTAATGACTCCTTAGGGGGTGAAATCCAGTCTTTTGTCTACAAACATCTTGACAAAATGTAAATATTTTAATCTTATCATCATCATTTCCTCTTCGCCCCTAGTGATGCATAGGGAACTGCATTGGTACACTTATCACAGCGTATCTTGATCATTTTTTGTGACATGAAGGTAAGTTGATCAGTCTTACGCTTCAGGTGCTATTCCAAGAACCATGAAATGTTCTAGTGTAAAAACACATTTAAAAAAAATAAGTATGCATTTAATGTCAACCATGTTAGGAATTGAACCCGAGACCTCTTGCATGGTAGGCAATCGCGCTGACCACTATACCACGAGGCCGACATTATAACAGTGATGACTTAATATTATATCGAAACATATAAAGCTAGTAAGAAAAGTCTCTTTGTCATGCTGTTTTTTTTTTTAAACCACTTTTTTTATAATATAAATGTATCTACACTTCAACACTTGAATAAATTATTTTTTTTACAAACCACGAGTACACTATACTGTTGCCAAAAGTCAAATGATTTAAATTCTGTCTTTATGAAGGACATAAATAAATATTTTGGGTGTAGTGTAAGAGCAAAATAAACGCATCAAAATTCAATTTAAAACTCAATCTAAACTAACAAACCATCACGCCGTTTCCGCGTAGGAGAAGGCAGAGAGATTTTTTTACTTTATTTTTAAAACACAGTTTTAAAACAAACAGAGGTTCTTTGTTTCAGGTCCCGACTAGCTAAAACATTTCTGTATTTAGAAAGGACCTCCTTTTTACATGTATTTTTTTTCATTTCATTAAATGATGCTTAAAAAATACAGATAATAATAATATCGAAAAAATTCAAATTACATATAAATTGGAAAACTTACAGGTAATAATAAAAGTTGAATTATAAATGGAAATTAGAAAATATATTATTATTAATTGGAAAATGAAACATTAATTGAAATAAGAAAACAATCCAATAATTATAAAAACTTGAAACACGAATATAAATTAGAGAATATACCATTAATATGTAAGAAATGAAACATAAATGTAAATAATAATAAAAAAATTAAAACAAATATAAATTACAAAACAGAAAAACAAAAGGGTAGAACGCCATATCACCATGTCTTTGCATACAGACCGCGCTTTCTCTACAGTCATACATATTCTCATGCACGCACGCCGATTATTCCTATTTGGTGTATATTCGACGTATAAAGCTTTAAATTATTAACTTTGTTTCATATATAATCAGCACTGCTTTTTAATATTACTCTTCAATGTTGATGGGTGCAGTAGACGACTAAGGCCGAAACGGACATGGCATGACCAACCTCAATAAGTACTCGATGGACATGTCAATAGTCGAATAATCGGCGGGCGTGCTTGAGAAGATCTAGGAATGCAGAGAAATGGAGGTTTTTATGCAAAGTCAGAACGTAAACAGAACCAAAATATTTATTTAAAAAAATATTTTCTTGTATCTGTATGTATTTTGATTTATATTTTCTATTTCATAATGTGTAATGATTGAAAACGTTGTAAATATTAATAATATTAATAGACTTATAATTAGAAATCAAACACTGACTCAAAAGTCTAGTGAACACTTTATTTTATTTTTACAAATATAAACATATAAAAATAAAAACTTCGTGACAATTGTTTCGCCTTATTAGGGCATTTTCAAACGAATGTGAAGATTATTTGGATTGAATATAGTTATATAATTCAAGGTACTTAAGCAGAAAATAAAAACATTCCTATGAACCATAGCATGTACATTAATCGTAATTGAGGGAAAAACCAATGGTTAAGGGTGAGGCTAAGTGTTTAATAGATAATGGGGAATTTAGGTATTTATGTTTGAATTTTGGGGAAAATATAACAAAGTAAGTATTTATTGACATGCAAGTTTGTATTGTGAGACAATTAATGAAGCTTTACAGTTTTGTAAATTTAGAAAATTGTTGTCGAAAAAATATCAATAATATTTTAATAGGTTGCTGATCATTTTTATTTTAAAACATGATTGAAATATTATGAGGAAATTTATATAAACATAAATGTATAATTGTACAATATTTCTATTTTTAAGAATTTCTTATCAAAATATATAAATGCAATTGTAACATGATTCATCTATTAATTACGCGTCATTTATATGACGCACGCTTATGCGTGTACGAAAAGGAACAAAGTTAAGAATAACAGTCTATTTAAATACGTTTAATAGTGGTGAAGATATTAAGTTGGTTTGTTCATTTATTATTTTAAAATTAGGATTATTTAGATATTTATTAATTTCCAATTGTTCAAGTATATTAAGTTTACGCCCTTTGCTTTCAACGTGTAATGGAATTGGTTTATTTGAGATATGAATTTTAATTTTTCTAATTATAAGTTTAAATATGGAGTTCTACAAAATAAACACCAAATCAATCAATAATATTAATAGATTTTGACTAAACTCACTTGGAAAAAAAATATGTAGAAAGTAAATTCGTTAAAATAGCGAGGCTGACGTCCCCTAGGACTCTATAACAGTTGCGGGTGGAGGTGGGTCTTCTCCTACCCCCACGGAGAAACGGAGTGATGGTTTATTTGTTTGAGTCTTCAATTGCAGTGCCCTACGCGCAAACAGAGAAAATAACGTTATTTCAAAATGCGGTATTCTTATATTTGTAATAAGCATTATAAATACAAGCGTTGTACAAAATTACAATTGAAACATTAATTTCTAAGTTTTTATTCCATAAAATATCAATGAACTTAATAAAAAATAAACACATATAAGTCAATTATGGTACAAAATCCTTATCCTTTGCTTCGGAAAAATATTAAAATTTATTATCAACCTGTTAAGATAAGTTCCAATCAAACTTTGAATCGACGGAGGTAAACTTTAACTCTAAAATATTCGATGAAAATAATTTGTCCAGTTCCGCAGAAGTTATTCAAGTACTCATAAGCGGGTTAGGGAGGAAAGGGGGGCGGAAAAGGGGGGTGTTAGTGTGTTTAGGTTTACTGTTTACAATCTACATACGTCGAGAAAAGCCCAAGAGACTTCCTGTGGCAGTATTACTCGGTAAAGGCATCAATTGGTCACCGCTCTTTATGCATATTGCTTTTCAATTTGCGCCATTTTCTCCCCGAGTCGCCATTTTGGAGTGCTCCATAATATGAGATGCTTTCTCTGTTCTGTAGTTCCATATTGCGCTGTCGATATACGCTCCCGTAAGGCACAAATGTTATGCATCGAATTTTCTATTTCAGCTTTTATTGAAGGCGTATTGAATCTGAATACTGACGCTAAAGTCAGTTTCTCAGGGAATAACATTCTGGACAAAAATCGTTTAATTTGATATCTGCAATTTTAATCTTTACCTAAACCATTTTGTTCTCTCTACTCTAAGGCGCATAGTGGTACTACCGCCTAAGTTGGGGACTTGAGCTCGATTCCTAATTTAGCCAACATTTAGCATAAGCAATATCGAGTTATTTTTAATTGTTTTTAAATTATTTTATTGTTTCAATTTTTCACGCTCATATGACTTTTACATACATGAGGGTACTACTTGCAATAATACAGTTTAAAAGATAGAACAGTGCTTAGAAATATCATCATCATCATTCCCTTTCCACACCTAATGGTGCATAGGGCACTGCATTGGTACGCCAATCGCATCGTATGTTAATCATTTTTGTTTAATAAGGGAAGATGATCAGTCTCACGCTTCAGGTACCAGTCCAGGGACTATGAAATATTTTAGTGTGTAAGCAACCCTTTAAATAAATATTTCATATCAACCATGTCGGAAATCGAATCCGAAACCTCTTGCATGGCAGGCTAACGCGCTGACCATTACACCACGAGGCCGATAAAATAGTTTAGAAAAATATTTGGTATATAACAATAGAGAAAAAAAATTGTAAGATAATAAAAAAATATAAAAAATGCAAACAAATGTTACGTAAAGAAATATAAATAATGGCTGGTTAAATAATTTTTAAATACAACATAAACAAAATATTAACTTCTAATTGATATGGAACATACCTTTTCATTGATTTTTGAGATTTACAAGGATCACGTTATCTCTTGTGTGGCTGTGATGTCACACTGGTCGACATACGAAACAAGACTTGATATATCTCTCTTATTTTTTTGAATGATGAATTAATATTTTTTATAATCTTCAAATAGGCATTTTCACACCGGATTTGTAAAATAAAATTTGTACAACTATATTGGATTTTAACACAAAAAATAATCAACCTTGCTACCTGAAGAATGATGTCCGCAAAAAGAGCAATACATTTGTATTAGAGAGAGCACGAAGATAGAACACATAACAAAGAAGACAGAGACGCTGTTCTGTAGTCGCCGTAGTTGGTGTTTTATGAAACAAATTCAGTCAGTTGTTGACAATGACGGGGGACGCACGCGTGAATTATGAGCGGCGAATTTACGTTTTTTTTTTATAACAGGGCTTAACCCCATATTTATTTTATGGAAAAAATGTTATTAAACTGTTTGTGTCCATGTTTTTTTTTCAAATGTCTGAGTTTTAGAAAATTCCGTCTTTTGCTTGTGATAACACGATGTTACATCACCGCGCGCAAAGGGATTATTTAACACAGTCTTTTAAGAGTTAAAGACATCGATGTTGTTAGCATATTGGTTCGCGAGTACATGCATCCGCACTACTGGTAAATTCGTGCTGTAATCGGTCGATGATGGACCGCAGTAGAAGAGTAGAATAAAGTGTTTCACCGGGTAACTCGACCAGGCACTTGCACAATTATAAAATTTATGAGTTGACAACCATCGAATATACAACAAACAAACAAACCATCACGCCATTTCCCCGTAGGAGTAGGCAGAGAGGATAGAACACCATATCACTCTATCTTCGCATACAGACCTCGCTTCCTCTACATTCATACGTCTTCTCATGCACGCACGCCGATTAATCCTACTTTTTACATGTCCATCTTCAAGTATTTGATAGACTTGATCGTGCCATGTCTTTCTCGATCTTCCTCGTTTTCTGCATCCATCAACATTTGCATCGTAGATCCTTTTAGCCGTTCTTTAGCTGTCCATTCGCTCTACATGTCCAAACCAACGCAGAACCCTTTTCTTGATTCTGTCGATAATGCATGTCTCAGCCTTACACACTTCATAGATCTCGACATCTGTGCACCTATCATACATTGTTTTACCACACATTTGCCTAAGGGATCGCAAATGCGATTGATTGATTGATGCGGTTAATTGCTGTTAAAATTAACAGCAATTAACCTTCTTTCATCATCATTTTACCAATATTAATACTTTGCTCCCATACATTAGAGTTGGCACTAGAACTCTGTTGTGAACTGCTAGTTTAGCCTCCTGCGATAAACATTTGTTTGCCAAAGTAGATTTCAGTGCATCGTTCACCCTGTTCTCGGCACTCACCCTCCTTTCAATATCTTTCTCGGTCTTTCCATCTCTAGTAAACATACTTCCCAGATACACAAATTATTCTACCCGATTCAGAATATCTCCATTCACGCTGATCTCACATTTCGTTATATTTTCATCCCTTTCAAAAACCATCACTTTCGATTTATCAACATTCATAAGCAAATCGCTTTTCTTGCATACATCGTAGACTTTTGTTACCAAGCAAGAATTGCGGGTCTCCTTTGCTGCTAGCAAGAAGCACGGCATCATCCGCATACAGAAGACAGTTAACAGTTATGACACTCCTTTTTTCTCCCATTCTTAAATCTTTCAGTTCTTTCATATAGTTATCCATGTATTTGTTGAACAACCATGGTGACATTACACATCCCTATTTGACTCCTTTAGACCAAATGACCCATTTACCTTCACACATGCTGTGCTGTCCCTATACAGTGACGCAATAGCCCTTGTCAGGCACCATTCACTCCATACTCCGATAAAACCTTCCACAATTTCTCTCTGTCAACTCTATCAAATGCCTTTTGCAGATCACACTATCATAATACTATAATCATCATTCTCCATTTCACGTGCAGTGGTGCACAGGGCACTGTTTTGGCTAACCAAATGAAGCTAATTTTGGTCATCTTTCATATTAAGGTAAGGTTATCAGTCTTGCGGATCAGGCGCAAGACCAAGAACAATAAAATATTACAGTTTTATCAACCTTTAAAATAAAATTTTCACGTCCATCCTGCCAGGAATCGAACCCAGGACCTCGAGAATAGTAGACGAGCGCGCCAACGAGGCGGACTTATCTATGCTAGAATTCCTTATTCAGAATTTTTACCTGAGAGCAGCCATCAAGTCAAAACATTCGTCCAGTGTTTTGATTCTGTTTCACTCACAGAACTGAAATAATTATAGTATAACTATTTATTCGTTTTTATTTATTTATTTAATTTTACAATTCGCCCAAGAGGCATTTACAAAAATAATAAAAAAGTAAAAACGTATGTAGTTATAATTTAAAAATGAACAATGCATTTTTTTTAGACATTTAGAAACCGAAAATCAAAAGTAAAATTTTTCGTAATAAAAAAATATGGATGCAATGTAACATTAATACGAGTAGTTAGGTATAAAACTATGCATCAAAAAAATGATCACGAAAAACAGCAGGAAGGTGTATGAAGGAAATAAGAAAAATTAAAAAGCAAATAGTAAATATAAACATGTATTTTTTTCAAATACAAAATGTATAGTAAAGATACATGATAAAAAATAAATTATTGTAAGTGCATGAGATAATAATACATGTGGGACACGTATTAAAAATATTTGAGAAAAATAATTCAGAAAGAGTATACAATAATACACATTAAAAACAGAAAAAAAAAATATGAAAAAGAAAGTTTTATGATGACTTTAATAATTATCTACAGTCTTCAGATTGAAGAGTTGAGAGAATGTGGATGTTTAAACATGGGCAGAATGATGAATGCTACACAGTTTGCAAAGTAGTCACGTAAACGAACCAATGATAGGTCATAAGCGCTGTAATTGCAACAAATTTAGAAAAAATATTAATATCAATCCACCCTATGTTATTTTATCGAGCAGTGTGGATTTTGTCTCTGTCGTCTCAAATGGGCTTTTTATGCATTTACACTCTGGTTTAATAAACGAGCACCACAAAGACATGCACCCATTTAAGATACATCTGGCTTGAAGAACTAAATTTCTTTTTTATTTGAAATTTATTTATAAACCCTTGCAAATTACATTGATTTAACAGAAAAATGGATTTTTAAAACCATATTATGTTGTTAATGATAATATTTTTAACATCTTTTGTAAAGGTTGTCTGAGTCTTCTGTTCAGTTTTGTCTGATAGTTTATTGTAAAATTTTAGTCCCCGGTTTTCGAGTCTCAACTGTCCTTGTCTCGTTTTAAAATGTTTAATATGATATTGTTCTGATATTCTCGTATTGTGTCCATTTTTAATACAAATAATAAGGACTCACAAAAAGGAATTCCTTATTCGATTTACAATCCATACCCACCGGTGCAGTGGTGGCTCACGGCCTTAGGTCAGCGGGCTACTCGATTAATTCCAGAAATAATCTAAGGACTTGTCCCTGGAGAGAAACACAATACACCATTTTTCATCCGCAACCTTCCCGTCTCAAGACAGAGAGCATTGTATCTCCCACTTTAAGGGTTAGGGGACATCACAAACGATAGTATACGTTAACATGACGAATTTATGAATATGAGGGATGTAAAATTGTCCAAAAACGATAAAAAAAAGTCCGATGCATAGGATCATACTATGCATCGGACTTTTTTTATCGTTTTTTTATCGTTTTTAGTAGTGTAGTAAAAGCGTAGCTTCCAAATCCATATTTTGAATCCGACAACAAAACAAATCTTTAAAATCCTTTCATCGTTTTTCATTTTATGTATCCAATCAATCAATTAATCAGTTTATTAATTAGAGGATTTTTTCACCTCGGTATCTTAAAAGGCTGATTTCAGCGACTAGTACTACATTTTTTATATTATTACAAAAGCTTAGAGTCCAACGTAGTTTTTAAAGTTACTCAGAAACTAAGCAATTGCCTTTTTAGACTCTTAATTTTTAGTTGAAAGTTCAAGTCTGACCCGCTCGAACTTCAATTCTGCATTTCAGGTCAAAACTGTTGTAGCTCTTATTAATGTTACGAGGCTTATTATTTTATGCGTTAAAGCACAATTTAAAGAAAATGAGCTACAAAAAAATTCTGAAAAAACCTTCTTCAAATTAAATAAACAAAAATTAAAAACCGATCAGGTCGAAAAATTTTTAAGTCTTAAAAAAATAATTTCTCGAAAATTACGCAAAATAGCAAGACATAATATATGGGGGTGATTCGGATACCCCTCAATATGAGGCCCCTACATTGTATCTTTGGACGTCACTTCTCCGGTCATCTTGTTTTATTTATTTATTTAGTTAATTTTTTCTTCAAAGTAGGTATGATTTACACGCTTATTGAAAGTCAATATATAAAGAAATAAATATAACAACACAAAGAGTTAGTCAGGTTTCAATAAATAACTAAAAATAATCAAATAAATTACAACATACTGTATATTCATTATCAATATTAGTAAACTATACACGATATCTACACTTTTTAAAAACTAAGTTTTCAGCGGATATAAAATGTTTTTTTTCTTCTCTTTTTTCTGGTGAAATTTCCTCATAATATAAATGTACAGCCTGCGTCAACGAGTTATGTGTTTTTGGTTTTTGCGAAATAGCAGCCTTATTTTATTTTTATTTCTTATTAACATCCGTGTTAACTCATTTATATATAAAAACCGTTTATATTTTGTAAATAAGGACATTAGTACATTAAAATATACCAACTGACCTACTATGATAATTTTTGTCTGCTTTAGCATCAGTATAATCTCGTATCTATTATAGATGTAAAAACTTATATTTACATAAAAGGAATTATTTTTATTGATTGATTTAGTGTTTATTTTGTAGAACCCATATTTAAACTTATAATATTACAAATCAAACACTGATTTGAGTCTACTGAACACTTTATTTTATTTTAACATGTATAAAAATATAAAAATAAAACTTTCATGACAATTGTGAATCAAACGAATGTGAATATTATATGGATTGAATTTCCTTATATAGTTTTATAATTCAAGGTACTTAATACCCTAACCAGATGAAACAATTGTCACGAAGTTTTTATTTTTATATATGTAAAAATAAAATAAAGTGTTCAGTAGACTCAAATCAGTGTTTGATTTCTAACATTATAAGTTTTAATTATTTTTATTTCAATTTTTTTTTATTATATTGGAAATTTTAGCAGTTAAATAAAACAAGAGCAAAAACAATGACATAAAAAATCTACAAAACATTTACGTACTTAAAAAACACATTAATAAAACAGTTCTTACAGCGCGTGTAACGAGTGAAATGTGATGTTATTTTATCGACTTTTTTATTAAAACTATTGTGTCATAATATATTATATTCCCTTAGATCACTTTTGCTGATTATGGATATTTCGTACAAATAAAATATGTAATGTTATTTAATGTGTGAAATTCAAAAAACTATGTATTTTATCATAAATCATCTAATTCTAAATCTAGATTAAAAAATTATAAACTGGACTATAAAGAATAGACCAACAATATAATATGCATATTTTGATTACAATGTTATATTCAACGGCTTTTCTCGAGTGAGACTTGAAACATTTCTCGTTCAATCTACTAAATGATTCACCTGTCTCCCCCAATATTGTGTATCTCAATAAGGGCAGATAGAGATAACAAGATTTTCCCATTTCACCCGGTGATTTATTAAATAAAGTCAAATCTCTTGACTTTTCGATGGAAAATGTTTGCGGTAGACAGATTATTGAACACGGCACATGAGTAAGTGCCACACAGTCAGTTGTGCGATAATATGAACATACCACCGACGCCATGGCGTGACGCCGAGCAACGCGGCGCACGGTGTTTCGTTTCATACAAGCTAGAAGCTAGAAATTCACGTTTAGAATTTTTAGAATTTTCGAGCGTCATGGAAATCTTCTTCTTCTTCAGCCTTTTGTCTTCCGCTGCTAAATATATACCTCTTCCAAATTCTTCTATTTTTCTCGGTCGGTTGCTACATGCAGTCAATTTTTACCCCTTTTTAGGTCTTCCGTCGCTTTACTTCTCTCAAGGTCTTCATCTTGAAATTTTAGGTGTTTATTTTGTGGGGTTTTGTCTCGCAACATTTCCTGCCCATTGCCACTTCAGTCTTGCTACGCGATCCATAATATCCGTTATTTTGGTTCTGTTCCTAATTTCTTATTTTATCTCTTAGGCTTGTACCAAGCATGGACCTTTCCATGGATCCCTGTGTGCATTTGAGTTTTTCTACATTTCTTTGTGTGAGGGCCATGGTCTCAAATGCATTTGTAGTCACCGGCAGTATACATGATTCGTAAGTTTTCCTTTTCATACAAATCGGAATCTTTTTATTTTCAAGTTTTTAGATTATTTTTTAGTTTTCCAAAAGCTGCCCAACTCATTTCTTTTCATCTTGGCAGTTCCGTCGTTTGGTTTTCTTAGCCCAGTTTTATCTTATCTCCAAGATTTGTATATTCGTCTACTATTTCGAAGTTTTTTTTGTCAACAGTGATGATCTTGTTTTTTGAATTTTTGTTTTATAATGTTCATAATTAGACCTATTTTACTAGAAGCCTCATCCAATTCATTAATCGTTAGACTCAATTTATGAGGATATTTCCAGATAATTAGCGTAACAAAGTCATGTTTAATTTGGATTACTAATACAAGCTGATTGTGTGATGGGTGTATGGGTGTGATGGGTGTCTCAAGCCTGGGTGCTCTGTGATGTAATTCACCACTGTAATTAGGCCTCCTGGCCTGTCGTGGTGCAAAAAAAAAAAAAAAAAAAAAAAAAAAAAAAAAAAAAAAAAAAAAAAAAATGTAAAATGTAAAAAAAAATGTATCCGAAAGTATAAATACTTTTTCAATATATTTTTTTTTCAAGTTTTCATTATCTCATTGTTGCGCTATGATCAAGGGTATATTTTGAATTTTAAATTTTTGTTTTTTTTATGTTCATTGCATTAACTTTGTGGTCAAAAAAAATAATTAATATAAGTAAATATTAGTGTTATGTATTGTATATATATATATGTATTTATGTTTATATGTGACGGTAAAGGTGATAGTGTATTTTAATATTTGCAATTTGCATTGTCCTGAAAAAGAGACGGGTACGTTTCGAAACTGGTAGACATAAAGTCGGTAAGTGGTTAAATACCAATATTTACTAACGTTAATGTTTGTTTTTAGTTTACGAAAAAAATGGGTTATTTGCTTCATGTCATGTGCTTCATTTTTTTTCTCATAATCAATTTTAGTTATGGTACAAATTTGATAATTTTTTGGTTATTGGAAAAAAATTCTCGAAAGTTTTTTTAAAAAAAAAAACCTTGATGTATTTTTGTTTAAGTATAATATAACAACTAATGCTCAACTCAACTCAACTCACTTGAGAGCAAATGCGGTCTGACGTTTCTTCGTACTGGATTATGACACTAGAGCAATGATTTTTTTAACACACAATAGATGTTTAGCATTAATGTGTCATTATTGTTTTGTTTTTTTAAATAAATTGTTTCTTATCGGAACTAAGACCATCCAAAATCCCTAGAAACACCTAGTTTTATCATCCATCTTTTTTTAATAAGCAAAACGTGGTGACTGTGTAAATGTAAATAAAAATATTTTTTTTACAAAAAATCAAAATCGGTTCAGTTTTGGGCTGTGGAAATTGAGAATACGAGATCTCGATTTAGTCGAATTTAGTTAGGCATAATCATTCCGATAAACAGTTGTGTTTTATCGCAAAATATGAAATACATCGAGACCTTTTAGAGTTTTTAGCATCTAGCTTATATGAAACGAAATACTGAGCGGCGCGGAGCGACGCTCCGTACACCGCGCAACTTTTGACTCGTGGTCATTCGCCTCGGGCTTTACCTACGATTCGAATAATGCTTTTTTTAAATAAAGAGTAACCGCTAGAGAAATATAACATTTTCCACAATGATAATGTTTACAATTTAAAGTACTTATTGTAATGGTCTCTCATTATTAAATGCACCCATGCTAAAATTAGTCAATCTTTAAAATCGTTTCTATATTTTTTTACCAAACAAGAGAATAAAACTCAATTTTTTACTATCCTCGAGTACGGAGTCTGCGTATTTCATTCAGTAAATTTGACTGAAAACACCTTTAATTAAATTTTTGTGAAAAAATCCACAATACATTTCTGTCTAGTGGCAGTATCCGGATTGCGGGGAACAGTCAAAGGAGTCGATCTCTCGAAGAAGAACGGAGGTGGTAAGCCACAAAGAGACGGAAACAAAATACCTTTCAGCTCGCTGATAAATCACTTCGAGAGTATTTAACTCTTTTTGGCTCAGAAAACGTATGCATTGAAGCGCTGGCTTTGGAACAAGCGATAATTTTCGGTTCTTAGAACGATCATTGCATTATACAAATTGTTTGTAGGAGTACCAACTGCCTGCTTTACCGTAATAAAGAATGGTATTTATATCAAGTTTATTTCTCCTCGGGGAGTTGAACGTAATGCCGCACCTGCTAGAAAAAATCATTACAATTTGTTGTAAATTCTACGCCCTCGAGATTTAGCTGGCTCAAACAATATTCTCACTTTCATAAGAATTTTTTAAGCTCATAGGATCTCGTGTTCAACTTCCGAGATAAATGTTTGTGACAAAAATAACGCCTTTTACGCAATATACTATATTATTTTCCATGACAGAGGCGTAAAAATACATGTAAATCTTCGACTAACAATTTCTCTGGAATGGATTAAAGGTTTTTTTAATAACAGCAACAAACCATCACGCCGTTTCCCCGTAAGGGTAGGCAGAGAGGATAGAACCCTACATCACTCTATCTTTGCATACAGATATCGCTTCCTCTTCATTCATATATCTTCTCATGCACGCGCGCCGATTATTCCGACTTCTGACCTGTTCATCTACAAGTATTTGTTGGATTTAGTCATGCCGTGTTTTTCTCGGTTTTTCTATATTTCTGCATCTATCAACGTTCGCGTTGTAAATATTCTTAGACTTTCTTTCGCTGTACATTCGCTCTACATGTCCAAATCAGCGCAGAGCTCCTTTCTTGATTTTGTCGATAATGCCTATCTCAGCCTTATATAATGTACGGATCTTGACATTTGTGCATCTATCGTACATAGTTTTACCACACATTCCCCTGAGAAATCACATTTCGACAGCATTCAGCCTTCTTTTATCCCTGTTTTTCCAAGTCCTTACTTCACTCCCATATACCAGAGTTGAGACCAGGACTCCATAGTGAACTGCTAATTTTGCCTCTTGCGACAAACATTTATTTGCCAAGGTGAATTTCAGTGCCCCGTTTACTCTGTTCCCGGGACTCACCCTCCTTTCAATATATTTTTTAGTTATTCCATCCCTAGTAAACATACTTCTCAGATACACAAATCCCTCTACTTGTTTTAGTATAACTCCATTCACAGTGATTTCACATTTAGTCATACTTTTATTTCTTTCAAAAACCATCACATTCGATTTATCGACATTCATCAGGAAATCGCTTCCCTCGCATACATCGTAGACCTTTGTTACAAAGAATTGCAGTTCCTCTTTGTTGTTACGAAGAAGCACGGCATCATCAGCATACAAAAGACAATTGACATTTACATCACCCATTTTTGCTCCCATTCCTAAACCTTTCAGTCCTTTCATGCAGTTATCGATATACACGTTGAATAGTCATGGCGACATCACACATCCCTTATATTACAATTAGTATATAAACTAATATTAACACTTACTTAAATTGCTTAAATCAGGCATATTTTCAAAAATGTTTAAACCTTTATACATAATGCAATTTGAGGATTCTGTTTTTTTTTAATGGAGATTTTATTATATCTTTATTTCTAGTAATGTATTTATGAAAAAAAATATTCAACACTATCTTATTGATGAAGTATTTGGGCATTGGATTGTTTAAAAATAAAATAATAAAATCAAACTTGTATATACCTATCAGTCACTTTTTTATAGATATTCAATTGAGCTTTTCTATAAATAATAAAATTAATTTATCACACAGTTTATTATAAATATAATTCACTAAATTTAAGACAGTGAATAAATAATAAATGTAAGATCGTATAATGCTGTTCGTCCTACCAACCATCATCTAAAACTACACATTGCGGTCAATCAAGCCTCAATTTTCGATTAGCCAATCAATAAAATCGTGATTTTTTGTGAAGTTTCAAATTACGACCAAGCCTGCGCTAATTGTACTGAGCATTTGCGCAACATACTGCTAGTAAAAAGCCCAGCGTGAAATCGTTATTATTTTAGTTTAAACCATTTTAATTTTATAAACTCGATTAACGTATTAGACCAGAGATGGAGAATATTTTAGAAATGAATATGGATAGTAAAGCAATTACAATTATAGCTTAATCAATCAACTATCAATAATTTACTAAAGTATATGTTTATTTATAGTGCCGTAAATAACAACCGTATTATCCCGAATATACTTGTAAGGCGATATTTTTTACTCATTTTTTTAAAACGAAACGTCACGTTATATAATATTTTAAAGAATTATTATGTATAAATTTATTGCAAAAAAATATATACATACTTAATAACAGGGAATCTATATAAAATCAATTAATGTAAAATGAAAACAGAGTGTTCTCTGTTTATGATAGTCTCCATTTAACATGGCACAGCCTGTTTTAAGACGGAGATTTTCTATCTTTAGAGCATAAGTAGTTCTATACTAATAAAACAATAACTATAATTCAATCATTTGCCACGATTATCAAAAAAAAAATTAAAAGTGCAGTTGTAGTATTATTGACCTTGCATGTAATGTACAAGATTTATATTTCACAATTGGATTTATTTTTTTTCCTGGCATCTAAGAAGTATCGGCAAAGAAAGGGAAAAATTTCGGCCATGGATCTTTATACTAACTTTTCCGCATTTGGTTAGTGAAGAGAAAACTACTGAAAACTCATTCAAGAGAAGCCGGACTATTGATAGAGATCAGTAGGCCATCCGTTTCAGTTGAAGAGATCACGGCATTGTGTGTCCTGTTATTATTTATTGTCCTTATGACCTGTACTATCCTAACCACGAAAGATACTACCTCTTTTGATAAGTCATTGTTACTTTTTACGGAATGCATGTGCCTCAGTCAAATCACTTCTAATGTGGATCTATATAGGGAAATTAGATGCAGAATAGAGATCGGCATTCTCGACTCCATGAACCGATTAGAGGTTTTTGAAATGTGGCTTCACCGGAGAATGCTGAGAATTCCATGGACAGATTTAGTGACCAACGTGGAGGTGTTGAGACGAGTCGATGCCGAAAAATAACTACTGTCCTCAATAAAACAGAGAAAACTCGCATATCTGGGCCATTTTATGCGCGGAAGCAAATATGCGCTTCTACAGCTGATCATGATGGGGAAGATCAAAGGAAAGCGTGGAGTTGGAAGGCGACAGATGTTCTGGCTGAGAAACATCCGCGACTGGACGGGAGTTCGCGGGGTCGAGGCGCTTTAGCACAGGACCGGAATGCTTACTCTAGAGTGATCGCCAACGTCGGGGAGACCTGATATGGCACAGATATTTTGCATCACGCCTCCAGTTATGTCTTTTGACGCTGAAAAAGGGGCAATGCATCAACAAGAAAGGAACATCTTGAGGGATTTCATAATTACATTGACAGCAGTTGATCTTAAAAAGTTTAAAACGGAGCAGGCAGCTCAGAAACCCGCCATGGCCCGTGAGAATTTGTGTGAGTTTGAAGCTCGTACGTTTCTTTTTCCTGAAGTTAAAGGCATCCAAAATACAAGGAAGGAATATTCTCTTTATTGTTCCTGTGTTTTCGTTCAAATAACGTTCATCCTAGAGTTGCAAAGTCCAGCATTTTTTTTTAGCAAAACGAGGAGGAAACTCGGCATAATCGGGAACTGTCCTTTTATGCTTTGATTCTCAAGCCTTTTCATCTGCTTTTTCGTTAGATAGAATTTCGTTATGTCGTTTTACCCATCCAATATGTACATTTTAAGATGTAATTCGTAATTTATGAACTTTGGAGAAGATGTTCATTACAATAGTGTTAATCGAAATATTGGGGGACGTGAAAATTTAAAAAAATAATATTTTGAATGGTGCTTAAGTGTTTCCGAATAAATAATATGGCTTTCGCTTTTCTCATTGATCAAGAGAGTGTTAATTGAATGTGTATTTATCAAAACTATTTAAGCTTCATGTTTATAATTATGTTTTCAATTAAATTGTTAATTCTATAGTGTATCATAGTTTTTATTCTGCTTTCGTGCATTGTCGTTGAATGTAAAAGTGTACATACGTAAATAAATTAATGCTGTTATGTGAGTTTTTTCCCAAAACTCCTTGGAAATGAAATGTCTTTAGTAATTGTTTTTTTGGAAAAAAAGAACATATATCTTTGTTAGTATTTAAAAAATCGTAT
Source organism: Micrasema longulum (assembly GCF_059751315.1). Lineage (NCBI taxonomy): Eukaryota > Metazoa > Arthropoda > Insecta > Trichoptera > Brachycentridae > Micrasema > Micrasema longulum. Next base: position 358,724 of record NW_028278331.1, read on the forward strand.
CGTTAATAAAATAAGGATAAAGATAAAAAGGAACGGTTAATATTACCCTCCATGATCCGTAAACATTTTATGATCGCAACTCGGCTTATATTTCATTTAATAAAAAATAATTTATTGAAATAATTTTGCGTTTCGCTTTCATAATCCTTTGAAAATTAACTACGTCAAATTAGCCCACGGACTAAATGTTTTCAGGAATTTCATAATTTTTTGTGTTCTTTGTAGAATGAATACAGTGTTAAACAATTTTTTTTTTCAATGTAATGTGTAATTTTCTTGTTTCTGGGCGTTGTTTTTTGTTAAAAATTTTATGAACGATTTTAGCTTCCGTGTCGATGTTTGGTTGAATAAGGATTATTTTAATTTTAATTCTAGGGAAAGGACTGGTTTAATTATTTTGAGGGTTTATACATGTACATTGTAAAATCATTTTGTTTTTTGGCAAACTGAAAAAACTTCTCGTTAACTCTCCAACTACAAACTAATAGACAACTATTTTAAAGTGCAATCGGTAATGTTAAAAAATCTCAAAAGTAATGTTTTTTACACTTTAAAACTGTATGTTCTCTATAAAGTAAAAATAATTTAAATGCAATTTTTTATGATTTCTTTAAAAAATCGAATAAAATTATAAATATTTACAAAATATTCACAGACTATAAGTCGTTTGTGTAGTAAAAAAACATGTATCAATAATGTAAATTTACTGATCAAAATATTTCAAAAACTCAATTTTTTGCTTTAACCACTCCAATGGCCCATGGGCACGTTCCGTAATGTCAAGAACATGATTATTTTTATCCATAAATTTAGTCACTCTTTTGTAGATTACTATCTTATTTTAGTTCTCTTATTATATTTCATTTCATTTTTTAAAAATATAAACAAAGATTTTAAGTGCATATTCTAAATAACCTATGAGACATTATTCCTCAGATTCGTTTCTATTTATTTTTGGCTTTTCGTTTATGGAATAGAGTTTTAAGGCATTGACATTTATTTTGCTTATCGATATGTCTAAATTAATAAAATATAATGTTTTGGGGCCAAAATATTTTTTTTTTATCAAAAAAGAAATACTCGCGTTCTTATGATTTACCCAAATATTCCATTTTAAGGGGCCATTTTCAACGAGTTGTAAATAACTCACTATTAGAAAATGTAATCAAGTTGGAGTAGAGTGCGATTCGAACCACAGACCTTTGGTCCGTGATTCCGAGACACTAGCCACAGGACCACAACCCGATAAATTATTACGCCTATGTCTAACACATTTGTGTGTTACATATTTGTTGTCCGACATTACGTCTATCGGGTTTTTTTGTGGAATAGTCAAAAAATAGTCCTAATGAATCGTATTTGTCTTGTATCTAGTATTAAATTTTATCTGGTCATATACGTGTTCAATTTTTTTATAAATTTTAGTAAATTGTCTGTAATTTACGGGGTCATTTTTTTGTTTGTAAGATAGTTTTTATTCAGATTTTTTGTTTATTTGTGTATTAAAGGTGTCTTTAAATTTTTGCAAGGTTTAATTTGCATTTAATGCATTTAAGACGTTTTTTCATTTTCAGTTTAATTTTTCAAATTGACTCGTTACGTGAGACTTTTTAATATGTAATATTTTCTCCTTTTATTTCTAGAAATGTGACGTATTATTTGTGACGGCAGATGTGAATTTCAATGTATATGCTCTTGTGAATGTTTTTACATTACTTTAAATAGTATATTTATTTTGATTGATGTAAGTTTTTCTGTAAAATACGAAACAGGCTGAGAGCTTTGAGACAAGACAAATCTTTCCTCTTATTTATTGTTATTTTTTGTATATTAAATTCATGCTTATTTAAAATTAATTAATTTATTTTACAGAAACAAACAGTCGACAATGATATAATAACGAAAAAAAGATACGGTTTAAGGACAGACCAGCGAAGTTTCTAAATAAAAATCATACATTTAAATTGTGGTACAACAAGGGTATGTTTATGTGTATTTGTATGAGAGTAAGTGTATAGGTGTGTTTATGTGTATGTGGGAGTAAGTGTTCAGGTGTGTGCAAGTATAAATTGAGTCACCATATGTTTGTATTATATATAAAACTATGAACACGTTTCGAGATATGAGAAATGAAATTAATCATTTAAAAAAATATATTTTACCATTTTAAAAATTATTTCCCACATTTAATTTTTTGTTTTGTTTTAGATCATCTAAGAATTTTATCCCAGAACAGAGAATTGACGATTTTATCTTGATGTCTAGACATACCAATATCTCAAGAGAGACAGAGATACGCTTCAATTCAGACATTTACGTAACAGGGCCGATTGCATTGTGTGTAAAGTAATTGATTAAACAAGGCGATGGACTTCTATATTACTTTATTCAGTAATATATTATTTGGATCCGTTGAAATATTAGTCCATGGATATGCATTCAATAAACAAGTTTCTTCTCGAATTCCCATTACTTATCTCGCAACTAAAACTAATATAAATTTACGTTGTCCCCAGAATACGACTACACGTTGGGTTCGGCTACACCGGATCCGTGGGCGTTGAGTTCCGGCAATTCCGACCGGAACACTTCCGGTCCCGCGCTCCTGGCCGCCATTTTGTCAACTCTGCTGGCTGCGGTCTGCAAGATGTATAGTTGAGAACTACAAGTGTAATGATTCCACCCCACCAGCCTACCATACCTTACCTTACCTTACCAACAACTCCCGCAGTTGTGTAAATATATTACCTTCTAACAAACTCTCGGCCCTTCTAGTCATCGTACCTCTACATATATATTGTAACATTTAAAAAAAACATTTTTTTATGAGAAATACTTCTTAAAGATATGAATATTTGTGACTTATTTTTAATATTTTCACTCTTGTTTATAATGTTTTTAAAAAAATTGGATATTATTATTATTTATTTTTAAGTTTTAAAGTTTGTTTTGTTTGACTCCTAAGATGATTTTAATGTTCGAATACTGTAACAACCGTCTTGTCTATTAATAAATATATCGCGAAATTGTTTATTTTACAAATATTTGTAATTGTTGGATTCTTTCTAAAGTTGACTATTTCCAAAATAAAGAAAATCGAGTTTTACGTGATATGACGCAAAACATGTAGGTATATTGAATTTTCGCAAGTAATTTTGCATCTCAAAAATCAATTATTTTCCAAAATTATTTCCGATATGGACGTCAAAAAGTCGCTTTTTTCGGAAAATGAGTAATCGGAACAAGAAATAGTTTTTAGGAAATAGTCAGTTTAAGGAAAATACAAAACGTAAGATATTAGTCACGTATTTATCGATGTACTTGATGGACCGGCCTAATTTTGCAGGAAATAAAAGAACTCTACATAATGTCTCAACTGTATCCGCATCTTATAATATTTTTTATTAAAAAAATCTGTAATAAAAAATATTGATTCAAAAAAAGTTCAAATATTCTAATAGTCAGTTTTAAAAAAAAGCCCCACAGTTATTGCCTACCGGTCAAATAAAAAAAAAAATTACAACGAATTTTATTATGTTTGCATATTTCATATTTGTTCAAAACATGTTTTAGCATTTTTTTTTTCAGTTTTCAGAAATATAATTTTTCTGAAGCTGATTCAAAGATGTCGCGACAGTATCTAAATTGGCCAAATCGTTTCAGCTCGTATCATTTTATATTTACTTAATAATATATGTATGTTACTTATATTGACTTCGTGGTGTAATGGTCAACGCGTTTGCCTACGATGCAAGAGGTCTCGGGTTCGATTTGCGACATGGTTGATATGAAATATTTATTCGAAAAAATATTTCATAGTCCCTATACCGGTATCTGGAGCGTAAGACTGATCATCTTGCCTTCATGCAACAAAAACGAACGCGCTGACCACTATACCACGATGCGGACAAATATTTATAAACGTATTAAAATCTTTATACTCTAAATATATTGCGACAATTTTATTTTTATTGAAAACAATGAAATAAAGTAATCATTTTGTAAATATTGTACAAATGTAAATAAAAATATGATATTATTACTAGAAGTTAAGATTATTTAATAAATCCGACGATAACAGGTGATAATTTTATCGATTAGATGTAAATTATAATTTATTCATAAATTGTAAAAATTAAATTGATTTTTAAATAAATAAAGTAAAATATTGGTTATATTCTTGTCAGATTTGTAGTTTTTATTCAAATCCTCCCAGCCTTTCCAAAACATTATGTAAGAATATCACGGAAAATAATAATCGAATAAGATAATATATAGAAATAGTAGCAAATAGAACCTTAAATAACATAGTTAAATATTTTCTTTGGATAAAATCAATAAATAAATTTAATCTGTAGACAGGTTTCAGGACATGACTGTTCTTTTTCTGGAGGGATGAATAATAAATAAAGGGATGAAAAATAAGTTGTTTTTTGATAATATTTCAATTATTTAGTTTACTTTTATTTTAAAACTTTGACAATAGAAAAGTCATGTTCTAAAACCGGTCAATAGATTATGTTTATTTTTGGATTTTACTCAAAGAAAGTATTCAGTCAAAATTATTTAACATGGAAAGTCAAAAATGTAGACATTCAAATATTCATTTTAAAGTAACCTTAAAGAAAAACACAAAAAATATATATATATTGAGCGCAAATTAATAACTAAAAGAAAGAACTTTTTTCCTCTACATTCATTTTAAGATACGAAAGGGGAAAGTTCCTGGTGGATTATTAATTAGATATTATCTACCCATTGCACGGTTACCTTTTATGGAGTCAAATTACATGAATTGATCTAATGTTTTCATACATTTTTATGAAACTGTTAGATATATGCTAGTTGAAGCCGGATGCTCCTACCCCAGTTGGAAGTGACTGAAGAAAATGGCATTGACGCTTTGAAGTGTATTTATTACTTATTTATTATATTTACGGCCTGAAAAAATTACAACAGTTAATGAAGAAACATTTGTACAAGAAACCGATGAAAAGTACATAAAACTGTACAATATATTTCGAAACACGATCAACATATTCAATTTGGAGCTGACACATGCCGGCCCATCATCATCCCACACTGTATTAATGGCGAGGAGATCTACGAAAAGCCGAAAGATCTATCCCAATGAATTCCAAGTTGTGTGACGAATTGTCACATAAAATACATACTTGGGTTGTAATGCGCGAGGGTAACAGCAGAACTTTACTAACTGATGGTACATAAGGGTGCTACTGCTTCTACATTAGTTGTCGCTTGTGTTCTCTTTACTTCCTATCGGAGAATTAAGGTTATTTTCAATTTCCCTCTCTGTCAGCAATTTGACATCCGCGCTCAGAAATCAGTATTTTGGAATAGAAATGCACGATTCACCTTTTGCACTGTCCTTAAGACCTAAGTAATTAGATAAGATAACAGTGGTCATTGTTACATATAATATTAACATTATTTTCAGTTTGTCTAAATTTTTGTAGACAAGGACTGGATTCAACTGCCTGGGGAGATGTTTATATTAATATATTACAACACAACAGAGATGAAGAACATTTTAGAGTAGGTAATATAGAAGTCTTGGCATCTACAGGGCTTATGACTTATCATTGACTGGTTTAAGTGGCCACTTTATACGCTGTGTAACATTCATCATTCTACCACTATCCACCAGTCCATGAAGAAATAGAGAAATTGTAAAAAATTCAGGCGTTGCCTAATATGTAGGTAAAATAATTCAAATAGATGAATCTCACTCGCATAAATAAAGGTTTTAGCTCTTTTACTTCACAAACATGAACATAAGAAAGAACAAAGGAATACAGATGTTTAAATTTGAGCAGAATGGTGAATGTTACACAGTGCGTAAATGGCCACTTAAACAAGCCAATGACAGGTCATAAGCCCTGTAGATGCCTGCTCTAAAATGTTCTTTATCTCTGTTGTTATAAGTTAACTTTAAATATTTTTGAGAAATAAAATAACTTTGTTTCATGAACCACATTATTCATTTACAGAACCAACTAGTTTCGGCAACAACGCGTTGATATACGTGCATGTACAATTAACGACTTAAGCAACCAAATTTTAAAAGACTTGCCCAGTGACGTAAGACCAGCATGCGACACAAATAACAATATGGGAAATTTTATTCATAATACAAAAGAAGAAACAAATATTGAGATAAATCAGGGGTCTCAGCAATAATAATTTTTCGGAATTGGTTTTCGATATTTTGACAAATAACCACTCCTTTGACTTTGAAAACTAAATCAAAATATTTTATTTAAATAATAAAGCTGATTAACTTTAAATAATTTAGAAATTCTAGAAATAAAAATAGCCGTCAAACAAAATTTAAAAATAATTATTCAAATCAAAGTCAAGTCTAAGTCTTTTTTTAATACTTTTCCAATGAAATTTACACTAATCTGTTCACTGTTTCCTTTATATATTATTTATTTTATTTTATTAATTTAGTGCATACAATAAGTATACAATATATTTAATAACAGGGAATCTACATAAAACGAGTAAGTAGTAAATGAAAACGGAGTGTTTTCTGTTAAGAATAGTCTCCATCTACGATGGAGATTTTTTATCTTTTAAAGTAAAAGTAGTTCTATACTAATATAACAAAATAAAAAAAAACTAAAACTACTCAATTATAAATGCCTAGCTAACCAAATGAAAGAGATAAATAATTGTTATTTTTCAAATATAAAGTGCCAAAAATACATGTTACTTAAACATTAATAACACAATATAATATATAATTAAAAACAAATATAAAGTAATGTTATACATATAAATATAAATAATATGTGTACCAACTACATAAAGTACTACGTTTATTAATCTACATAACATATTTTTCAAAAAAAAACTATCGCTACACTGCTATATGTGCAGTTATTTTTATTTTAAAATTTGTTTTACATTTTAAGTCTTTTATATTTGGCATTAAATCATTAAATATTTTTGGCACAATTACATTATATTGCTTTCTACCAAAGGCAGTTGATACAAATGGGACAATACAGTTGATTTATGTTGCTGAACGAGTGTTTATATTTTGTTGGGTTCTTTTGACCTCACTTAATTTATCACAAAGTTTGGGTAGTAGGCACCTCACAAACAACTGTCTTACATCCAATATCTCAAACTCAGCGAATAGATCTGCCGTTGGATACCTCAAAGGTTTTTTAAGAATGATCTTCGTGATCCATTTTTGTACTATTTTCACTGGTTCAAGGATTGAACGAAAGCAACCTCCCTAAGCTAAATTGCAATATGATAATTTGCTTTGGCGAAAAGCAAAGTAAATTTGTCTCATAAGTTGAGCATGTATGTATGTTCAGTGGTTATAATCCTGAAGAAGGCAACGTGTTGTTGCCGAAAATAGTCGATTGTGTTAATCAATAAAGTAGTTCATAAAACAAAGTTATTTATTTTCTCAAAAATATTATAAATAATAATGAATTTTTGCTGACACACATTTGTTGGTAAAAAATATTTTTCATTTTATTTATTAATTTATTCTAATCTCGTAGTATAACAAAACATCAATAAAAATTCTAAGTTTAGTGCTTCGTCTATACTCAACAAAGTTATCGTTAATCGTTAGAAAATTTAAACATTGATATGGTACAGCGGAAGGCAAACACAAATTTTTAATACCAAATACCTTATGTAGGGAGAATTCAAATAAATATTCAATCTGGTACTACAAATGGTGCTGTTACAATGATGGTCAAAATACTCGCTTTTTGAGTACATGGTTTTATCCTAGGTAGTTTTTTTCAGTAATAGAATAATTAGGAAGTTAAGTGGCCTTTTCGTATTTGTTTTAAATGATTAGACTATTAAACAAAGCTAATTAATAATAATACGTATTTTTATGTATCGTCGCTGGGATTTTTTAATGTTTTGTGAAAATCTCCAACAAAATTACAGAGTCCGCAACGTCACTAGTTCAAGTCAGAGAGTGTTTTTGACATTTAGAAGTTGAACCCCGTACAATTATAAAAAAAAACAAATTGTTTATACCCGAACGGCAAAACACGCTGTAAGTCGAAAAATATGGTTACCCCGGAAACCGAAAACTCACCCAATAACAATTGATCGGTTATTGTAAACACATTGCCACATAAACCTCTGACGTTACAAAGTAGTTAATTTTCATTAAAACTTTTATTTTTCATACATTTTCGAAAAATTACACAGTACAAGTAAATGGTCTAATTTTTACCACGTGTTAGAAAACATTTTTTCCGTTGCACTGAACTTCCTCATTAAAATTAAAAAGCGTATTATTTAATAAAATATATAATCTACTTCCACTATCTATTAAAACAATTAGTTATGAGATAATGTTCAAAAAGGCCATACAAAAATGAATAGTAGAGCTAGGTAGAAGTAAAATGGATTGTTTCATCCGCCCAAACTGCTCCACAAGTGTATAGCTTATGTTTGGGTTTTTGTTATTTCATTGTGCGTTTTGTAATATAAATAATAAAGATGTACAAAAAAAATATTATAAACATAAATACGTACATCAACAAATTGAAGAATTGAAGAAATATGGATGTTTAAACATGTAAAGTCAAGTGGCCACTTAAACCAGCCGTCCACAGGTCATAAGCCCTGTAAATGCCTAGACTTCTTTATTTCATCCCTGTTGTCATTTGTTAATCTTAACGACTCTTTAGGGGGTGAAATCCAGTCTTTTGTCTACAAACATTTGGACAAACTCAAATATTGTAATAAAACCAACTGGTCCAAGAAGAAGTTTGAAAAATTGGAAAATAGTTTTTAGGCGTTGTCTAGTACTTGTATGTGAAATGATTCAGTCAAATGAATCTCTTCACAACAATAAAGGTTTCAGCTCTTTAACTTCACTAAAAATGTTCATTATTATATTTTTGTCCTTTCGACATTATTTTTATATAACTTTTTTCTTTTCTTATTCCTTAAATTTAAATTTATCTTGTTTCTATTTACTTTATTTTTATAACTGCATAAAAGTATATGTATTTTTATTTTATTTGCAACTTTTAAGTGCCTAACATTTCTCAATTGTTAGCTTACACCACTGATAAAAAAAATATTATTGACTGTTTTCACAATTTTCGTTCATTATGTTTTTTTTATTTTCTGTATACAATATATGTAAAAACTGTTGTTTTTTCCCAAATAAAAATAAATCAATAAAATCAACAAATTGAAGAATTGAAGAAATATGAATGTTCAAACATAGGCAAAATGGTGAATGTTACACAGTGTAAACAGTAAAGTCATAAGCCTTATAAATTGCCTAGACTTTTATATTCCCTTCTTTAAGGTATTCTCCATCCCTGTTGTAATTTGTTTAAAACTGTCTGAACAATTTGTTAATTATCTCTGTTTATTACGTTAATCTTCTTTGTTTATTCTCAAATGTAAAAATATTTTTAAAAAAAAGTATATTGTTAAGTGTCCTTGGCACGGGTAACCCCAGTGAGGTCACATTATTTTTATCATTAAGTTTGTCAGAGAAAAAACATGAATAAATAAAGCGCAGCGATTTTGTCCAAATTATTTCAATTATTTCAAATCCATTAACCCTCGGTAATGTGTAGCTAGTACACATTGCGCCTAATAACTATAATATCTTTATAAATACAATAAAAATTGGGTTTAAATTATCAGTATTCCTCCATTACACATTTACGGATCGACTGAAATAATTTGTTACTGAGTACTTATTAGGCACAAATAAAGCATTTTATCGGAAATCGGGTAAAAATTACAAATATCATCAAAAGTATACTCACAGTATAGCAATAACACCTGGCGTTACGCGTCCACTACATGTCCAGTCACGTAATCCAGTACTAGCTACTTAGTAGCTCTCGAAAAGTTGGCGTGGGTGCACGTTTCGCCCTTGTCGTTAGCGAGACCCAATGTTTTTTTTCATGTTTTCAGCAGTTAGATTTGAAATATTATCATCTTTGAATAAAATTATTAAATTCTATTTTTCCTTTTTTATTCTCTTATTTTTTTAATGTGTAGTGACTACACAGCACCGTAACGCGCGGGTGTGTTTAGGACAGTCAGGGAAAGGTTAATTGTATTGAATAATAACTTGTTAATGCTGTGACTTAATTAGCGTGTAAAATATTGGAAATAAAATTATTTCACTTGTAATTTTTTCAATATTAATCACCAGGAGAGCGGCAAACATCGAAGTGTCATTATGAATGCATGAACCGGGACAACATTCCCCGCCCTTCTTCCGCCGCCCCAAATATGTACACAAAAGTACTAAATAAATTATTCAACTTTGCATGAATTCAAAATTTATTACCTTCGCGGCAGACCTTTATAGGATTGGCTGCAATTCGAAATATACTCATTTCGGGTATTTTTCATAAAAAAAAGGTCACCGTTAGAATCGTTAAGAGCGAGGATATAACACACTACTCCCTGTCTTAGAACGGAGACCTTTTTAATATTTATTTTACAGAAACATAAAGTCAACAATGATTTGTGGGTGTTTTTATGAAAGTAAGTGTTCAGGTGTGTGGAAGCGTGGGCATAATTAAAAATCAAGTGGGAGCGTATCGCAGCCGGATAGAATGAATCTAAATGTATTTTCAATTATTCTTGTCGCGTGAAGGGGGACATTAAAATTAATTTTGGAGAGTAATTTTAAAGAGTCTACTTAATTTTTGATAATTTATATAAATAGCATAATTCAGATATAGTGCGACTATTTTCAAGGGTAAAAAATCTATTTGGTTTAATAAATTGGCTGCAAGTTCAAAGCGTTTTATTTTTTTTATAATCTAGGTATTTAAAAAATTTTCGTCCAACATTTTCAATCCTTTGAATATATTATGGACTCCACACAACAAATGCAAACTAAAAGTCACTGCGTACAAATTCGTTTTTTATATTCCACTAAGTGTATAAGATATTTTATAGTCATGCAATTTTTATACATATTTGAAAAAATAAAAATCCGCAAACCCTTTATTTTAGAGGTTTTTTAGCAGGTGGGAAAGACAGAATACGGAAGGAAGTTATGAAAAACACTGTATAAAACTAGAAAAAACCGAACCCGTGACCCCAGTTTCACAATTAACCGTCTAATAAACTACGCCACGAGACCTCTAAAAACAACAAAAAAATTTAAGAAAATACAAAATGCATCAGAACTTTTTTGAGAGTGTCAACTGAGCCACTATAGTTTTCGCTCAATTTACAACTCGTGGATTCCTGGTCTGATTTTCAGAAATATCACACAATATCATTATAATCATCATAATTTATCTGTTTATTACATGAAGGTAAGGTGATCAGTTTTACGCTTTAGGGGAGGCCTTTCCAGGGACATGAAAACAATTCAGTTAAAAAAAACTTGAAAATCAGTATTTTACGTCCAGCCCGAGAGAAATCAAACCCAGGACTTTAAGAATGGCAAGCGAACACGTCAACCACTACACAACGAGACGGATCTATCTCCATTCGACTTCAATTTTCAATTTTTTACGTGAGAGCATCCATCGAGTGAAAAACACTCGTCCAGGGTTCCGGTTGTATTTCACACTCAGAACTGCAGTTTTTATCCGCCTTGACACACAGAAATCAACCAATTCCACAACCCGCTATGACTGCTATAGGGATATAGCAGGTTCGAGAAATATACCACTCAATATACGGTATCTTATTTTTTTAGTTTTTCTTGTATTTTACTATTGTAGGGGGAAAAAGCCGAAACGATTTTTTTATCAATTGAGAACACATGCGAGGGAGTTAAATCAAATATAATATGCATTTAAATAATTCAATTGAAAATAGAGTAAATAATCTTGTTTACATTTTTGAAATTAATATTTTTCAACTCAAAGAGATTTGGGAATAGCTTTAAATTTCCAACGCCATTTTCAGTGCAAACTGTTTTCCTTTACCGATGATGACGTCATGTAGTGGACTTTCCTATAATGACAGCTGACGCGTCGCTTGCAGTGCTAAAGTCAGTAAAATTCCTTTATCCTCCGTATTGGATATTACATATTATTTTATATAGTCGCCATAACCCACAAACGTGAACGGACAGACTGATTTTCCTCTATCGATTCGCGTTTTTTAGTTTCTTTTATGATCAAAGTTCTTTGTGAAGTTTATATTAAAGGTCCAATTTATTTCAACCTGATATTCGTCTATTGAACTTTGACCATTATGATAAATAGTATTGTATCTGATATGACAGGCATTCAGTTGATTCTAAACTTTACACAGTAGGGAACTACACACAAGTTTCTGAATAAACTAAACCATTTTTATTATTTATTTATTTATTTTATATTTACGCCCAATGGGTATTTTAAAGGACATATTTATTCATAGAATATTATTATAAAGGAAAGTAGAAACACACAATGGTATATAGAAACTTGGTGGGAGTGGAAGCGGGAGAGAGGTGTTTATAATTGAATTTGATTCAGTGATCGTATGAAAGAAGACCACTTGAATAAGGAAATCAAGACTGGTATGATGGTTGGCAGACCTTAGAATTCTGAGCACAGGGGAATGAAAACCATAGTCAGTTCTATAGGTATGGGTATGAAAGAGTTAGTTTTGTCTGAGGTTTCTAGTTGGGATATTTAATTTTATTGAGCTCAGTAGTTCAGGCGCATCAAAGAGTGAGTTGAGAATTTTTAATAGGACAAGAAGGTTGGATTTATTTCGACGGTCTCGAATAGAAGACATATTTACGGTAGTTTCTAACTCATTATACGCACATTGGTCTCTGGATAAGCCCAACCTCCAGCCTATCTTTCTTTAAAATCGATGTTGAACTGATTAAATATTTTTATGTGAATATCATAATATGGAGACCAGATAACAGAGGAATACTCTAGGTGCGGGCGAACTAGGGAACAGAAGAGAGTTTTAAGGGTATTGATATTTTTTAAGTCAGTTGTGCTTCTGTTATTAAATCCAAGGAGTTTTTAGGATTTATTGATAAGATGTTCAATACGAATTGTAAAAGAATGTTTAGTGTGAAGTTTAATAACTTTTATTCTTCTATAATAAGTAATATAACAACCGTTTCTTTCATACAAATATTTGTTGTTCTACAAATAATTAGTTTTTTTTGCACCACAACAGGCTAAGAGGCCTAATTACAGTAGTAAATTACATCACAAAGCACCCAGGCTTGAGGAAAATCACATTTTAATTTTTGTGTTCTCACCGGGAATCGAACCCGGAACCTTCCGTGCGTGAATCAAGCGTCTTGACCACTACACCACGGAGGCCACCTATCTTTTTTATTTGCTATCATACTAGCCGAATTTTTATATTCGAAACATTTATCATTTAAATTAATATAGTAAATAAAAGTCAAAGTGTCCATATGTGTCTGTACAATATTTCATTTTGATTGATTATTAATTGAATTATTTTATCAATTACGGATTTCACATATATTTATTATAAATACAGAAAGAGAGGGGAAAAAAATAAATACTAAAAAAAAAAAATGTTTTAAAAATTCATTGTATTGTACATAAGAAGTCATTGTACCGCTCCAACTCTTATTTCCTTCCCTCTCTCTCTGCTTCTATGGACATTTATATTTCATAGTAAATTTCATAACCAACAATAATCAATTAGATGCAGGTTGTAGATGTACATATGTATAAGCAAAAATTAAAATTTAAGCAGGAGATATTATAATGTATTAAAATGTAATTGCCTAGCTTAGAACGGGGTTTGCACCCTTGTTAGCTGGGCAAAGTGAACAAAAAATAATATCTATGATAAAATGTTTTAAAAAATATAGGATAAATTTAAAATATCTTACTTTATATACAGATCTGATGAAAATATAGTATTTACAGTGTAATAAGTAGATGTCACTAAAACTGTCATTATATGTAGTCTGCATTCTTCAAAGAGTGCTATTTTTCATATGTCAATCGCATAAATCACATTGAATCAGTCCAACATCGCTTGTTTCGAAAAAAAGCGTGGATGCTTGGACTAGAGAGAGATAATTATTCTTATGCTGAAATAGAGTCAATGTTAAATATTTCTAGTCTACAATAACGAAGAACTAATATTGACTCCATACATATGTTCGGCATACTAAATGGTATAATAGATGTTCCATCATCACTGGGACGAGTGAAATTCAATATTCCGACTCGTAGATTGAGAAACAATAAAGTACTGTTCATCGGTTAGCATAGAACAAACTATGGCCTTAATTCTCCGTCTTTTTCGTATTGTTAACTCAAGACAAGATCTGGACTTTTTTGGTTTAAGTTTACAACGATTTGAACGAGCACTAAATAAGTAGTCCAGATCTTGTCTTGATGTCCCTTGTGTTTGTCAATGCTTCTTTTCTTTTTTTTAATGTTTTAAACAATGTTTTTATTGTAATATTTAAACCCTATAAATTGTATACATGGACAATGTCCGTTAATAATTAAATATGATTAGTATGTGAGCTCGGAATGTCAGAGTACAGAATGACGAGTTGTACGGACAGGGGCTCGACATGAAATGCTTCTAACAATTTCAAGGCTATCGAGTAGGTAATAAACTATTGTATAGAGAAAGCTCATGTCTAACTTCTCTTCTTCTGCTTTCATATAAGCTTTTATTTGATATGTAAGTATTTGGATTAGAAGTAATATTCTATACCCGTAGTGGGCCAATCAGGAAATCATTTAAACCACTCAAAACCTGAGCTGATACCGGGGTGATGGCTTTTTATCCCTTGCATGACTCGATAGCTATGGATGGACTCCAGTTTAATACGCTTGACTTTCTTCTTACTTAGTACTTTTCATCCTATGCACCATTACTTGTTGCAAATCTACGCAAATAACACAAAACGTCGTGTCGCGCGCATCAAGGTCGAACTAGTTTGACTTCCCCGCGAACCAAACCATGACCTCGTAACGCGCGGCGCCCGCGCCGCAGAACTCTCGCCACTATGGCAACGCACTAATACTCACCGCGGCCAGAATAATAAAATAAAATAGGAACTTATCAAATAACTTCACCTAAAAAACAAAATCAGTCCATCAATAATTAACCTGGACTCTTTAATTCGTATATTATCCGACTCTTCTATTCGGATATCCATCTAGTCACATTATTCATTCATAAGCTTTTCGGGGAGCTTGAAAAACATCAACAAAGTTTTAAATTTTAAATTTTAAATAAAAGTGTTCCGCAAAGTTATTTAATAAAAATAATGTAAGGAGTTTGAAAAGGTTCGTAAATCGACGGAGTAAAGCGCTCGAAAGTTGATAGATACCATATTTATCTAGGTCCCTTTATGGGATAAACAGTGATGTGAAAACATTTGGTTCCGCCCGACGATATAATTTAAAATACCTTTGTCCTTGGTACGAGCCGCCTCTGGGCAGATAAAACACGGCTATCTCGGGCTTAGCCGCGAGTTACGGTCTGTGGCTACACTAAATATTCCGTCGAGAACAGTAGCGGCCCACTGAACCTGCGCGAGCGGTCAGACGTTGCCGTATTCTGCAGTTAGTGAGATAACTGTAAACAGAAATGCTATACAAAACATTTATTGCACCTATTATTACGATACAATACGAAAACTTAACTTGCTTTGGGTAAATTAAAACACCTTTAAAAATCTTTAAAGCCGAGTTTTTACAAAGTTACCAACAACTCGTAAAGTTTCCTTCTGAAAGGTTGATTGATTTGTTTGCCCTACTTTTGTAAATTGCAAACTGTTGACAAACATTTTATTTTATCCTCCTTAAAAATATGTTTTTTAATTAGTTTTCAAATTTGAATTATACGAAAATAACACCTGACTGCATTGAAGTGAATCACTTTTTAAAATAAAGGCGCTAAATATGTATATGGTGTAAGATACGCTTGAACTTTCAAACGTCTATAAATGATCAATAAATTTATTTTAATGTTTTCCTGTCTCAATATGGACTCGAGTTCTGATCGAATATGTGAAAAATGTGCATAATATCATTCAGCCAGATTTATTTTATATAATATATTATAACTAAAATGCATGTATGATATTTGATATACATACTAACGATGATTCGTGTTACGAGGGAAGCATTTAAATGCCTCATTGAGAATATCCTGCAAAGGTAAATAAACAAGTGAATCGTACTTTACGACTTTCTGTTTCTATTTTCCAATTGTCAGTCAACACGCGAGAGAGGGATAGATATTACTCGACTTGGGTACATGTAGTTATTTGTCGATAAAACCTGCACAAGTAGCGTAATTATGTTATCATCCGTAATTATGTTTTATCGTTGTCCTAATTTCTAACTTTATCGCGTATTTTAAATATCACCGACTTAAATGTATCGCGTGGATTGAGTTACATCAAAAAGTCAACTAACTCGGTCGATGTTAATCTCGTACTGACATGATAATATACGTATGCATGCACCTTTTATCAGTACGAATTTATCAGTACGTTTTTTGTAGGTAAGTTATGAAGAAAATATATCAGTCATTAATTTCATAATAGTATCAATAAAAATGACGTTTCTTACAGTGATTTACCTAATATGAAGTTTTGACCTAATGAAATTACCGAAAACCAAAGCTGAGTGAAGTGCAACGACTTAATGACGAGAAATGGAGAAAGTAAAATACAGGCATCATGAAGCCAGTATTTGATATTACCTGTGTAAGAGATTATTTAAAAATTGTTTTTATTTCTACATGTTTAAGATGATCGATGAAGACAAAGAGAGAAGATAGTCACAACCCTCAGCAGCGGGAAAACGGCGCAGACGATCTGTTTTATGACCTTTTATTATTCTCGTCCTATGCCTTGGCCTGAGTTTATTTGTTAACGTGAAACTGATCACTTAAATCAATCAATAAACTCTTTAAAGTAGAATCTTTTAAATTTATTCATAAATTAGCCGCTGATGTAATTGTAGACAAAGAACTCAAATTTGAAAAATTTGTAGAAAAGTGGAAACAATACGAGAATATCAGAAAAATATCATAATCAACCTTCTAAAACGACACAAGGATAGTCAAGACTAATAAACCAGAGACTGAGATTTTACAATAAACTACCAGACAAAACTAAACAAAAGACTCGGACAACCTTTACAAAAGATGTTAAAATTATTACAAGTAACATTAGAATATGAATTTTAATAGTAAAAATACTTTTTTAAATGTTTGTAAGGGTTAATCAATAAAAATTTTAATAAAAAAATGTGTGTGCAAATTAACGTCATGTTTTTTTTTAGCAGGGTGTTTTAACAGCACAATATTACATAGTCCTAGCACCTGAAGCTGAGACTGATCATCTTGCCTTAATTTAAGTAAAAAATAATCGATTTCTGAACTATTGTGGTGTTGTGGTGTTATATGCACCATCAGGTGCAGATAATGGCATTGTGCTGACGACAAATTTCATATGGGAAAATTTAAATACTCCAAACAAGAACATGTTTTTCCGATAAAAATGAGAAATATTTTATATTTAAGAATTAACTGATGGATCTAAATAAATGTGTAAGCCAGAAATTGTAAATTGTAAATAAAGCGAAAGCTGTTACATCGATAATAAATAATGGTTATCCATTTAAATCCATGTAGTATACAATGATTAGAATCGAGATGGTATTTATACTTTAAATAAAACATTTACCTTAATAGAGGGAATATTAAGATTAATGGGGAACTTAGCGGAGCGAAACAACAATTCGAAATAGGATCCCGAACAGCGTAATTTATATATCGGTTGTATTCTAACATCAATACGAATATTATTCTAAGAAAGGTAAAACGCTTTCAATACGTTATGGTAAAAACAGAAACGGGAATCGGCGAATCCCGGGACGATTTGCAATTTATACTGTTTAGGACGCCTCCAGAATTCAAATTCGGGACGTTTGGATTCAAATTGGCTCCCGCGCCACTCGGCAGAACGAGAACCGGATACAGAGTGGGAACTCTTTCCTCTCCGCCCCCGATAACCAAACATCGGAAATGATAAATTAATCATGGGCTTTGTTCAAAGCTTCGGGGCAAGAAAGCTTTCGCGACGATGACAATAAAGCTTATATTTTTCCCTTCATTTGGCGCCTCCGGGTTTTGCATATTTTCCAACAACGTACATTTAAAGTATGCTAATGTTTAAACTTTCTACTGGAGAATGATTAAGCGAACTCTGAATTATGATGGGTTTAGGGGGCGGTAAAGTTGCAGGTGTGAGTGTGGATGTGGAACACATTTACGGACCATATTCTTTACACCGAATAACGACCTTTATATTGTTTAGTCAATTATTCCATAAACGAGACATTAATTACCCAATTATATTTCTCAAACACTGGGTAATTACGAGTTTTATGCGATCATTTCAATGCTAATTATCTATGCAAATAAAGTTCCTAAAATTAGTTACTTGTTTGATCGTAGTTATTATATCAATAAATAAACTGGTCAAATTATTACTTTTAAAAAATGCGTCGTTCCTATTAATCAATCATAGTTTAGTTTACTTTTTCTTTAAAAAACTATAACTTTCAGGGACTAGGTGCCTAAAAATATATTTTTGCTTCAATCTTCTAGTTTTTAAGTACATTTTTATCGAAAGTTTTACAGGTAAATCTTCAAAAACACGAGGAGAAGACAATCCTAAATAAATAATGACTCCTCGTGCGGTGTATGAAACTGCGGCTACCATCGAATGTACTCTTATAAAACAGATGAATCTACTTAAATCAACGCGGCATGAAATCTGCTTTACTCGGATATAAGTATGTCACTCTACCAGACTAAGCGCGTAAAGCTGGTAAGTCCTTAAACCAACATTATGTCGTTACCTGAATACATTTGGATATAGAAAATAGGATGCAGCAAGCGGAGACGACAATTGTAAGTTCTGTAAAAAGAATCAAGCTGATATTCTTAAGGATTTCTCCCGTTTTGTGATTCAAGTGTTTCCACACACGGCGGCCATTTTCAATTTAAAACAACAGCCCGAAAGTGGCCCGAGTCCCGCGTCCGAGAGCACAGGCAGAGGGTTTGCGGGGGCGGGCGCCCGACGCGCGACGTAAGATAGGACAGTGAAAATATTAGGCAAATTTTAAACAAATAGACGAGACTCCGGTCCGGTAATCCCACATACATTTGTGTGTCAAATGTTTCAAATCCCTTTTGGACCTTTTTATATTCGAAAACATGTGCGAATTTCTCAGACTTATCGCGGGACCTCTGCTCGACAAATCTGATAAATCATTCTCCGCCTAAATTCTACCTTCGGCAGTCAAGACTTTCGTTTACGAAATCATTTATTCGTTTGTCTTCTTCTCGTGATGCTGTGGAAACTATTCGTCATCCGCACATTATATAAGTAATCAATCTTCGTGCCCAATGTACACCTTATATTCCACTCAACTCGCAAATTTCAAATCAATCGGTAAATTAAAATGTTCGACGTAAACAAATTTAATTTTCAATCGGAGTAATCACGAAAATATGTTAACGAGTATCGTTGAAGATTCTCGGAAAAACTTATTTGATAACATAAAATTAAAAGATCTCGTTCGACTTTTTTTACAAAGAAAATTTTGCCGACTACTGAAGTTTTTTTACAAATTGCGGCGACGTTATCAAATTCTAATTAAAAAGTCATTCGAAGTTTTCTTGAAGTGATTTCTTTACGGTTGACAGTGTATTCAATTTGATACTTTTATTACATGTTCAATTAATATGTTACTTCAAATTACATAACTCATTGACTAAAAAAAATCAAATAAATTAAATACCTAAGTGTTACATATGATACACGCGGAACTCGAACCGCGGGCCTATGGTCTGTGAGTCCGCAACGCTAGCCACGCATCATTAGATTTGCAAGTCCGTTGAACTTAATTTATTAAAAGGAATTTGGTTTATTTTTTCCAAAATATTTCACTTCAAGGCTTACCCAAAAGAAAAATGTGTAATTTAGCACCCGTAACAAAGTCACCGGAGGGTGGCCTACCTCGTACCTGCCTATTCACCGTGTTTCCAGCATACAGGTGTGTCCTACTCACGATACACAACACCGTAAACTGTGTATTGTACAGAGTCCACAGGTAGTGAAGAAAATTATTGCTATTTTTATTTTGTTTCTTTAGCGTGCTATTTACAGTGCTATATATTATACATTTGTAGGATGAGGTTGTTGGGGGTTGGAGTTCTTACCCCAGCTAGAGATTGACAAAGAAGACACGGGGTTGCAGTTTAATGCTTATTTATTACATGGCGAATAAGATACAGCACTTGGCTGTGTAGCGCGAGCGTAGCGGAGATGATGGGTTGAAGAGATTGCACTTGAACTACATGCTGGAACTGAGTGACGTCGTCGAGCTGAATTGAAGTGAACTGAACTTGTAGGGCTGACTGACTGGCGTTGCGTCCTATGGTATCTTTATAGACGACGTTCCTTTGTAGTTCATTTCTTCATGGTAGGGACGATGTGAATGTACTGCAGAACAATGCTCCCGGTTTAACGTGCAATATTATAAGTGTTGTAATAAGGCTTTCGTTACAGCCAGTTTAATTATGATTTATCTGTCATCATTATCATTTCTCTTTTTTGCACCCAATGATGCATAGGGCACTGCATTGGTACACCAATCGCAGCTTATCTTGATCATTTTTTGTTACATCTTTATTTACCTTTGTAAGATGATCAGTTTTACGCTTCAGGAGCCAGGAGAGAGAAATAAGAAAATTTCAAAGTCAAATTAAATTCTGACAAAACTGTCAGTTTTGAAAACAAACGACTAGATGCAGAGATAATGTATAAACAAATGTATTGGATTCGATAGAAAATGATGACATTGCATCGTCGGTCATTAGTCTACTTCAGGTCAACTAATTCAACACGTGTGTGTCATTGATTATGGACTATGGACCTTACACATTTACGAGTATGTATATGTACTAGGGTGTGTCATTTTTTTCAAATTTTGAATTCAGAAACGTTTAACGTCTCAAAATCTGTATTTAACATCACTTTATTTTTTTATTTTAAACATGTCTTTGGCTCTCTAAAATGCCGCAAAGTTTTTGAAAAAAGACGAAAATTTACAATTTTCGAATATTAAAAAAAAACCTTTCTGTTCAAATACAATATTTTTTTAGCAAACTCCATGTTAATAACAATACAAACCATGTTAAAAAATATGTTTATTTATTTCACAGGCAAAAGAAAAAAAAATCTAATTGCATTATGAAGGATTTTTCAATACAATCTATGTCACAATAATTATGTATTTTACTTTTTCTTCTGCTAGTTCTTTATATCTTTTTCCTCTCTTCTTTACCCCTCCACCTCCCTCCACGATCCTCTCTCTATCCTCATTTGCGCAATAACGTACGCGCAGCTCGTCAGGTCACAGGTCAGAGAACAGTGGGTCTAAGAGATCTATCCAATCTATCCGCGGTAGTTATCTTACACCTTACCCTTTATTTTGATTCACTGGTTTTATAAACATTACGTATATTGTAAAGTTCAAACTTATTCCTTGTGAGATTACTTCGATCGCTTACTTACATGAAATTTACCAATATGTCTTCTAAAAAAAAGACACGAGACTCGTTACCAAATCCCAATTTTTAAACTAAACTTCTAAATAAATGAAGTGTTTATCTTTACCAAAGACGAAGACGACGACCAAAGAGAAGTTTTTAGACAACACTAATGGGTAAGATATCAAATGAAAAATTATTCTTCGCAAGAGCCACCGGCGCGGCGTCAGAAATATACTGAAGAGTTTCTATAAAAATAATGTAAATATGGCAAAAAGTCTTAATTTTCGTAGTTTTAAGTGTAAAAATCGAACAAATGATGTAATTTTCATTGAAATAGTATCCAAATGTATTAAACAATCCATAATCATTGAATAAAAGTGTTAGGTATTTATAGAAAAAAGCTCAGCGTTTTTAAAAAAAATCAAACACTCTTCTA
Source organism: Micrasema longulum (assembly GCF_059751315.1). NCBI lineage: Eukaryota > Metazoa > Arthropoda > Insecta > Trichoptera > Brachycentridae > Micrasema > Micrasema longulum. Next base: position 380,727 of record NW_028278331.1, read on the forward strand.
AGAGTCCCATGTAAATGCACAAATTTTGCTGTTTGTAGACGCAGTAAAAATTTATTTGTCCCACTAGCCTATCACAGCTATTATACGTAAGAAGATAAGGGTGGAAAAAAACAGACTGAAATAATTCATCAAACTCTTCAGTCTTTTTTGCATCATTCTGATTGTTCTTCAGATGACAGGAAAAAAGTACTACTAATAAATGAAGCTTTCGTTTCGTCAACTTACAGTCATTTACTTATATGATAAAAATCAAAATTCAATCAATTTCAATAAATTCTCCCAGATGAGTGATAGTTACAAGATTTCATACTTATTTCTATTATATTTACTGTTATTTTTTGCACCACAAAATCCCAGAAAGCCCAATTACAGTGATGAATTACAACACTGATCACCCAGGCTTGAGAATAATCACTTTGAATTTTCACGCTCCCACCGGGAATCGAACCCGGAACCTTCCGTGCGTGAGTAAAAGAGTTTTGATCACGGAGGCCGCCAGGATAGCGGTTACATAAACAACTTTATGTAGAAGCTCCGTTACTGTACGCACACAAACATTATTATCTACCTTCCATAACTCCTTCCACAAATACAATAGCTACTAGATACTCCACCCTTATGCTGCAAAAACAATTAAAAATTCATACATCTTTCGGTCAAAGAGGATTTGCCTACTACTTGGTTAAAGTGTACAATCTACTTCTATTATCCATAAGGACAATTAGTAAGTAGTCACAATATAAAATTGCTATTAAAAAACGGATAGTGGAGGTGGGTTGCGCACGAATAGAGGAGTGGATCAAGCCAAATAGGTAAAAATTTGTGTCCTGTTTATGAAATTTGGTCTACATAAATTGTTTATGTTTTTTACAATTATTTTACTTTACATTGCTTATTATGTTAATGATAATTAGATTAATTAGATTAATAACCTTTTTATTTTATTATTACGTCAACTTTGTTAAATAACTAATTTAAAGCATGTTTTACTTATTGTAAAATGTTTCTCTCGACACGGGACACCTCAGTGAGGGAACATTATTTTGTATGAAAAAAAATAATACAAACATTGTAAAAGCATAAATAAATAAAATGGCATCCGCTACCCTACAGTTGCAATTTGCATCCCCTACCTTACAACCTGTAAACTCTGTTTCAATAAATGATATTTCTTGCACTTTATATTAGAACTACACCAAGCTGAGAAAGGAGATAATAACAGCCAGAATCATTTTAATTTTAAAAAACTAACTATCTAAATATTGAAGAATTGTTTTTCAACGGATTTTCGCTCTGTAAAAAAAAAAGTAAAAATATTTTTGACGAATGAAGGATGAAGAGCACATATCTCGTGGTGAAGCCTGGATCAACTTGTCTTAGCCATGTTTCTCCTTCAGAAAGCACTACTAGAATATTTGAGAAAGCTATATTTTCATTTCTGAAAGAAAAAAATCATAAGGTTACTGAATTTGTTTCATCTTGAGAATCTTTTACTATCAATGATAACCGATAGCGACTTAATTATTTTTTTAAATACAATAGACATGTTATCTCGTTCTTTTAATTTTTCCAATGTTAATAATAGTATTTTCCACTCCTAAATTAGACTTAAAAAACGATAATTATTATGATTTGATTGACCGGCATGATACAGACCTTGTTTTGACAGAACTACCGCTTTTGCGAGCCATAACATCAGTAATGTTAGTGCAACAAGTAAACCAAGACAATGTCAAGGTGTTTGACTTGTTGAAGAGTCCCTGTCTCACACACTCAGTGGAAAGATGCGATGTCTCGGGGGAAAAATGCGAGAAGCTTTTATATACGTCACACAAAATTCCAAAAAACTGATATATATATTTATCTTTTCTGCACCGCAACAAGTAAGAAGGCCAAATTACAGCACACAACACCAAGGCTTGAGAAAAATCACATTAATTTTTTGTGTTCTCACCGGGAATTGAACCCGGAACCTACACCACGGAGGCCGCTGACGTTTAATTCTAAGAAAGATTTTAAATAAAGTTTATATGCTTAATTTTTTGTACCTTTTTAAAATCTTAAAATTGTGTTTTGATAGTCATTCATTAGCTTCAAAAAGTATAATAACTGCCTTAAAAACATAAGTAAAATTTCGTATTTTTGTATCAAATATGCTATTTTTTATTTTTTCACGAGGCAAACAATCAATAATATTCTATATTTTGAAAAAACAACTTAACAACATTTTTTCTTTATTTTTTTTCTTTCGCAATAATTTTATTATTCTTTTAATTTTTATTCCAGTTTAGCGAGCCAAAGATGATTTTTAATAAAGTTATTTTTGGCTTTTCTTATTGGAATAAATAAGTCTTAAGTTTTTTTTTTAATAAAGAAATAACCCGCTAAGCCTCTTTTCTAGAGGCTTGTCAGCAGGTGGGAAAGAAAAGATATGGAAGGAAGTTATAAATAATACGCCATTTGCCTACATCATTTACCTATTACCATAAGCCTAATACAACTTTTGAGACCTATTACACCAAAAACAAAAATAGTCTATTTTTTGTATGAAACGTGACACACTATAACATGTACTTTAAATAAACAGATTATATTACTATTATTTATACTATTGTGGCGCCTCCGTCATAAACAATCCTCAAGGACCTACCGAGGAGCGAAACCACGCAAGCGAACGCAGCTCGTTAAGTTACCAGCCTGCTGTTCTATACCCAGCCGGAAATAGAGGGCGACAAAGGCTATAAAAGGCGCGAAGTTCAAGGCCCGTTCTTCTCTCCTTGTCCGAAACTCAACTGCCGCACTTCCTTGCATAAAATTAGTCTTTTATAAAACACGTGTTAGATATAAATTCGAAGTAAGTTAGATTTCATTAAACGTGTGATAAAATATCTTTGTATTACACGCCAGTTTTCTTATAAAATAAATAGTGTTATCCATGTAAGTAAGCCGTTCTTGTTTCTTGTGTGATAATATATATGTGAATCCTTTTCCCCGCCACCTTCTGAAAAGAACGTAGTAGGGTGTCGAGCGAGAGGCCATAAGGCACCGGCGGGACCGATTGCAGGCTCCAGCAAGGACGACTGCCTAATCCTACCTCACGCACGTGCCTGTGCGTATAAAAGTTACACACAACGTGTACAGAGAGATCCCGACAGGTAAGCTAAAGGCCACGACCCCCACACTATGTTCCACATTAATGGTCACCCTAAACCTATTCAGCTAACCCCTTCCCTCCGACCCCTCTACCTTTTTTCAACTGTTTCTAGATAAAATATTCTTATCATTTAATCCGTGCATGTTTGTCCTAATAAGTGCATGTGCAAAATGCATGTCGTGTTGGTTTTATATTTTTGTGCAACAACTATGGTGAAGGTGTATAGTGGGTTTTGCATGTTGGTTTAATTGGTGTCCTGACGAAGAGATGGGTGCGTCTCGAAGCCGTTAGACATAGAAAAGTCGGTAAAAGGTTACATACAAATATTTAATACCATTTAGTAAACGGATTATACGCTGAATTTTTTCAGTAATTTAACTTTTTTCTGTGTTTTTTTTTTTTAACAAACTACTTTAAACGTTTCTTGGGGTAGTTTTCTCTTCTTCTCGTAGTTCATGTGGACATCATCATTTCGCATCCGGCAGCCCTTATCGCCAGCCAGCAGTCCGCCTGCTCTCACGTCGATCCCGCATCTCGAAGTTTCTTCGAATGCGGCAGAAAAAACTCTCGCGACGGTCTTCTAGGGCGGCAGGCGGCAAGAAGAGGCAACTTTGGTTAAAGCTCTTCTCAGGCATCCGCAGCACATGTCTGAGCGAGGTCAACCGTCGCACTTTCTAGACGATCGTTATAAGAAGATGCTGCGTCCGTTTCCGGATTTCAATGTTAGTTATTATGAAATTAAGCCACTTTTTACCTAATGTTCTTCTCGAGTAATTACTTTATTTTTTTTTATATCGCTCCTTATAAACTTAATGCTGCTATTTGTTACTTGTGGCCGCTAACTGTTATTCTTCTAACTGCTTTTGCTGCTAACTGCTACTGAAGTTACTGATACCTTTATCGTACATCCTTATTTAATACCACTGTCTACATTGAAATCGCAATACCTACGTTTACAATGCCTAGCTAGTCCAATTAGCAGCTGCTTATTTTATTGTAAAATAGTTTTTATTTCACGATGCCAATGCTAATGCTAATCATTTTTTTAGTAGTCCACGGTCGCAGGTTACAGGTCACACAGTACGCAGCTGTAGGATGGAAGCGTGCAGGACCGTACACAGATGGTGAGGGTAAAGGCGACCCTTGGAGGATAATCACACGAACCTTTTTTCCAAAAGATTATAATCCAGAGAAAGACAAAGGAAAGTAGCAACTGAAAATTGCCTTCGTTTAATATTTCAATTTGTTGGACATTTTATTAAAGTTTTTATTAAATAAGAAATTCCCAGACCTGGCGCTACAGAACGTGTTTATTTTTATATTGGTATAATTGTTGGTATGAAAACAAAATCGTCTTTTTTAAGTTGTTCTTGCTGCCTTATTTAAAACAATATTTGTTGATGTTCCTTAATTATTTTTCAACTTATTATACATTCTTCGAGACATAAGTCCCAACTCCATTAGACTAAAGCCCTGTGCTGTCTTAAGACGAATAATTCATAACGTCGGACATATACCTATATTACCACAAATATCATATAAAATCAGAAACATAAAAAATAGAAAAAAAAAATACACGTCAACGTAATAAACAGCAAACACAAACATCTGATTCACATTTGATAATAATAAAAAAGATCAATATTTTATAGTCCCTGGACTGGTACCTGAAACTTAAGACTGATCATCTTACCTTCATGTAACAAAAAAATATCAAGATACGCTGCGATTGGTGTAGCAATGCAGTGCCCTATGCACAATGAGGCGCGGAAAGGAAATGATGATGATGATGATGAAAAAGATAAAAAGGAGGTTGCATATTTTAAAAATCAATAAGGAGAATACTACTACTCATGTCCCTCCCGCTCAGAAAAATCCCGCCCTCTTTACCTCTTTTGAAAATATTTTTTGTTTTTGAGAGTTAATAACTAAATAGACCATAGTTTATCGAAGAATAAAAAAAAACATATGATGTTAATATTATTTATGACATTTTAATTATAATATTTCGTTTCCAGCCTAATTATTTGATTTTATTTAATAAAACCAAAATATCATGAATTTTACTAAATTTAATTTTTTTTTTTTAGTTAGACCTAATTTCATACGACTAATAACGACTGGTGATTTAGTCAAATAAATTAACTCTACTTACACTTCTTCTACAGTTCTTGTTCTTCTTCTATCGGTTTTGTTCAAATTATAATTCTTTTTGATTGTCTATTGATATCAATATTTATTTAACATGCCCCTTACTTTTTTAAAAATGAATTGCGGATTATTCTATCTGGCTACAACACACTCCCACAACTTAATTATACATACACTTACGCACACCTAAATACTTATTTTCATTCAAATACACACAAACACGCACCCTGCACCTTTCATTCAAATACACACAAACATGCACATATTCATTTATAAATACGCTCACACGCATTTAAGAATGTACCATAATGAGGAACTTTAGTTCTACGGGAAATTGGATACAATAACTGTTTTCTTGCGCGCGGTAAAAATTGGAGCTTTAAAGTTTCCTGAAAATGTACGAAAAAATAATAAAATTATTTTAATAAAAACAGACTTACTGAAAATATGAATGACGTCACAGGTTCAAATGAATCAACCTATGACATGAGAGCAATGGAATATTTTCGGTTTGTTTTCTATGGATAGACCAATGGAAAGAACTGAATGAGAATACGCGGAAAAGAACCTCTGACGTCACACGCGGAGTTATTTCAGAAATACAAAACATTAAAAAAATCGTAGCGTTGATAATACTAAAAAATTTTTTTTTTTAAAAGGCTTAATTAATAAATAAATAACAGAAAAAACCGCTGAACTTCATTGAATATGTATGATTATTATTTTGAAGCTTCGCCTGTCTGTCATCTTTCACCTTATATTTATTTCATTATCTAATCACATAGAATTAAGAATAGTTCAGAAGGAGCGTAGAATCATATTTGAATACATCGAACTGTGTCCAATAATCCCCTTACTATGCCCCACTTTCGCCGCGCGCATTCGTAATGTCACCGCGTAATGTTGCACGATGGGAAAAAATATAATTATAACACAAATGTAAGGTAAAAAAGCAATCTGTTAATTTCTCTAAAAGTTTATTGTGCACGCGAAAATATTGATTAAGACAACAGAGTAGATAAGTAAAGGGTCATTTAATAAGACTAATTGAATTAACTTAAAATATAACACATAATTTATTTTACATAAAAATGATATTTTTATATCATGTTTAATAATATTTGACGTTTTAAAGATAATGTCGGTCAAATGTCCACCACACTGAGTTGTTTAATCCGAGGTCCAATTTTCATTAGTTCTCTTATTAGATGAGCAAAGTAGGGTAAAAAAATTTACAACCTTGGCAACACTAACGAAATTTCCATTTTGTTTCTTCGACAATCTGACATTACCAGAGGTAATCTGGTATTTTTTTTTTGCTACTTGAACGTTCATTTGCTAATTACACTGTGATACCTTCCTGTTTCTTTAAGATCCCTGAAGTATTTCTACACTTTAAAATGACACAACTCGGCATAGTTGAATTCAAATTAGGAGTTGCAAACTGAGCGACGTCTACAAAGAAACTAATGGGTCAAAACGTAAACCTACTCCTTTTTGAGTAGGTTAGTCGCCTTCTGTTTGATGTGCGTATGCGGTTTCTGGACTCTTAATTCTATGTTTTAACACATAAAAATATGTATTCCCCCTCCATTCGTTGAAATAAAAACACACGGACACTGACAATTCCTGAGGGAGAAACCTAACTGTTTTCGGGGTCTATTCTTTAAATAATAGCTAGTTCCATAATTTACCCTCATTGTAACTCTGTTTAACTCATCCATTGAGTGGCTTGATTTAAAGCTTAGACTTTCTCAGTTTAGAGCGATAAATTGTTTTAATGTGTGAAATGGTAGTCTCGTTTCTCGTTACACCTTTATCCGTTTCTGCGGAGTTTCCACAAAAATCCCCGGTAGTGTGACGTCGGCCATAAATCCCCTCACCGGTACACTAATACAGCCGCTGGCCGCTGCGGCCCTCACTCCCGCTGCCGGCGGCGCGCGATGGCGGCCTTAAACACAAATAAATCCTCCTCGCTCCAATTTCCCACACACTGTTCGCGATGATACCTTCTTCATAACGCCATTAGACCGGGCCATTTATCATACCAATCTGCTAAGAGAAACGTTCCGAATATGCATATCAGGAAAGGGAGAGAACCACTTTCAATTTTCGGATAAAAAAACGAAAGAAAACGAAGGAAAGCGTGGTAAAACCGCCGCCAGAATGAGGACATTTACGAAAAGATATTCGTTTCATGAATATTTCATTCGAGGCGGATATTATGATATTATTCTACTGGAAATTGTGTAAAGCTATTATTTTTGAATATCCATATCGTCATACCTATATTATCACCAATGTCTGTTTATGTTATTTTATATTGTTTTTAACAGCAGACTCAGCTAAAACGCTCAAGGTTACAATTACATTTTCGTAATCTTTTTTAAACATAGTAGAAGCTGGATTAATTCGAAGAAAACAAGCGAAATTTTATTTCTATCTCACGATTTATTTTGTCTCGGTGTTTAAACAAAACTCTTCATTTTCGGAATATTCTCGAGCTTTATTCAAAAATGAGAAACTGTTTATGAGATGAAAATAAGTTATGTGAAAACTCACGACGTATTTTGAAAACACGTTTTATGTTAACACAAACAAATCTTCGAAACAGGGCGTAATGCCCTTGAAAACAAAGTATATAATTTATGTATCTTTCTTTTTATATTTATATACATGTGGTAGATATGGTGAGCGGTGATAGCGGGGTGGTCCGCTTTCGTTCGGGCGAATATAAACGTATTTGTGCGAAAGCTGTTGTCTTGATGTCGCTTCTTGCTGTGTTGCCTTCGAATGCTATACCCTACCGATACCACATCATACATATTGCATCTATTTTTGTATGGGTTTACCTACATAGGTTGATGCAACAAAAACTAACATCGGAATATCTACATAAGACATTGTACTGTAGTATTCGGGATAGTAAATGAATTATTTTTCTAATATGTACATTCAATAATATTTTATTTTGTGCTTTGTAAATACGATTTTCTAAAAATTATTAATATCAATATTTAAAGCATTTACTTGTGGTCGAGCATTTAATTAAATGTTATTAAATATTTGTAGATAGCCAATCACCGACTTTCCTATTTCCTATGTTTCGATACATACCGTCTCTCCATCGGGACATCAATCAAACTAACATGCAAAACCCACTATACACCTTCACTAAGGTTGTTGCACAAAAATATAAAACCAACATGCCGATTTGAAACAACATGCTTTTGGTAGGCAACCTTACATGCACTGATTAGTGATAATGAAAATATTTTATGTTTTAGAATAAACATTTCAAAAAGAGGGAGGGGATGAAGGAAGTGGTGTGAGTTTAATAGGTTTAACAACTATAGTGAAGGTGTATAGTGGATTTAGCATGTTAGTTAAATTGGTGTCTTTATGAAGAGATGGGTACGTCTCGAAACCGGTAGACCGAGAAAAGTTGGGAAATAGTTATATACAAATATAAATAAATAACATTTAGTTTAAGTATTTTTTTTGTTTAATATTAAAAATTATAGTACTGAGAAAATTGTTATTTTAATTTCTGTTTATATAAATATTGCGTTATAATTTAAAATATAAACGTTGTTGTTACTTTATTATCTGAAACTTTATCTAGTTTTATCATTTTTATCAAGCAGTTACTTCAAGTAGATGTAAAAGCTTAAAAAATGAATCTTTAGAATTATTTCAATGTGTTTTTTTTAATTAGACAAAGATCAGTAAGAATATGTTATATTCAAGATTTTTTTATTGTATTGTATTGTAAACTAAAATCTCAAGTCCGGTCATGTCAAAAGCAGACATAACCGAAGGGCGTGTATAACAAAATGTATGCATGTGGAAGAAGTTAGGAACGTATGTCAGGATAGACGTGTATGGTAGGCCATCTTTTCTGCCTCTCTACAGGGAAATGGCGTGATAGCAATAGTAATAGTAGAAATGTATTGTAAAAGTTATAATAAACCAAGTACAGAAGAAAAAACAATGTTGATCGCGCCACTTGCCTGTTGGTAGATGAACGCTCGAAATCGTCTGGTTCGCGGAATGTGTTATCTATGCTATATATGCTTTACCACCGAACCCTAATACAATGAATGCAATTTCCTTCCTTGCACTCGGGTTCTGATACTTTATTGTTTGGAACTTGTCTCGCGGCAGTCAGGATCAGATCAGATCCTGGGGTCACGAAGGAGGGCACTTGACGTGGTTTTTTGATTATTATTGTTATCCGACACAGTGGATTAAATTAATTTTTAATCGCAAAAGTAACTGATTCGAGATCGCAGTGAGAAGTGAGAAAACTCTAAGCACATGAATACTGACCGTTCGGTTATTATATTTTTGTTATTTTTTTCTATACATTTAAATAATGATGAATGTGTTGGGCCGGAGAAAAAAATGTGATACCTACCCACGCCCACGGTAAGAATCGCAACATCTTAACCAGGGCCCAGTAGGCAGCAAATAAATCCAATAAAGTAAATGTGGCATAGTGTTATAAAAAACGTTTATTTGATGAGAATTTTTTTTTTTTAAAAGAAATATTTGCGTTCTTATGATTTACCCAAATATTTAATTTTGAGGGCCATTTTTAACGAGTTGTAAATAACCCACTATTAGAAAATGGAATCAAGTTGGGGTAAAGCGGGATTCGAACCACGGAACTTTGGTCCGTGAGTCCGAGACACTAGCCACAGGACCACAAACTAACCAAAAAACCTTACAAATTTCCACGGGTATTAAAAATTATAGGATCATTAAAATTGTATTATTGTGTTGTCAATTTCGTGCACGGGGAGTATTACAGTGACAGCTGTTCCAATTTGTCCTTCACCCAATTTGTGTACTGCGCCATGTCTACATACACCCCCGGATGTCCCAGCACCCCACAGGACAGGTGGTTGTAGAACAGTCCCACCAGCTCCCCGCCGATGACGAGAGGCGCCCCCCCGTCCAGCTGACACGGCCCCTGGCCGTTGACGAGACCAGCGCACAAGTCCCGGTCATACACCGTTATCACTGTTCCGTTTAAAAGTTGACTGCACAGTTCGTGATTAACCAGAGGAATAGCCGTTCGCTGAAGCCACCAAACCGGATTTCCGATGTGCTGTTAAAATAAGGAAATATGCAATTATGTCAACAATTCGACTGGGAATGAAGTGAAAATGAAACATTTCCACATCAATTCTAAACCAAAATCACTAAAACAATGCTGTATTCAAACTTATGATTATATAGGCGACAGTTAAGTTAGTTTTGACACATTGCCATTGGTGTCAAAACTGTCCCAAGTTTCGACCCGAGAATGGTCTCGGAATATGGAAATATCTTTAAATGTATCAGTAGCTCAATCACAAATAACTATCGACGTGCTTAAAAACATGCTAAGCATTTGAGCGATCACAATGAACATTAACGAACATGCTTAAGTTATCACAGTCATAAATCAACACGTGTGTAATCTCTAAGTCAGCGCTCGTGTCGGTTTGTTTTTTGTTTTCCTCCTAAATAAATACAAGCGTTAGTAAACGCCGATTTTCGTAAAGATTTATAGTAATAAAAAAATACAACATATTGCATTTGCAAAATAGTAAGGAGTATCTAAAACAGAAAAGAGAAAATTAAATTACAATTACTATGGCGACTGCTTTTCTTGACATTTGGCCTGCCAACCGCCGCGCCGGTTAAATGCAATAAATAGCATGATAATCTATTTATATAAAAGGCAATATTCGAATAGTTCTCCTCGATGCACTAAATAACTACCGGACCGATTTACATGCGGTTTTCAGATAAATGTAAATCTTTGCCACGAGAAGGTTTAAAGCTCATAAAATCTTCAATTTATGAAGTACAAAAAAGTTGGGAGCGTAAATGTTTTTTTTTCCACCACCAGGGTTGCATTCGCCGAGAATGCGAATACAAAAAAATGGACGGTGGTTATTTTTTGTGTATAAAAAAGCTGGTTTTTGAATGTTTACAAACAATATTCGTTTTTTATGGATCCTAATCAGAGTATTTTATTGAATTACTTATTATTTCTACCCATCTATTTCTTTTTACTGGATTTTCGGTTATACTAAAACAATATCAACTGATATTCAATACATTTTTGTAAATAGCATACCTAACTCGAGTGCATCCCTGAGCAGAGTTTGACATTTGCTAAAATAATTCTTTATTTGAAAATAATTAAACATAAACAAGTACTTAGGTACCTACTGAAATTAAATATATTTTATTTTTAGATTTGGAATACAATCATAAACGAGTACCCAAGTACCTACTTACCAATGAAAAGTTACATCATCTTTTTTACGTTTATCCGAACGGTTTTTACTCAAGATTTTTTAATAATGTTTTGAAAGCATACTTAATTATGTTTTATCTTAAGAGGAAACGATGTCCGAATTTTCTTCATACAAACGCATTCACGTATTTTCTCTCTGAATTATGGCACTTAAGAACAATTAATTTTTTTTACAATAACAACAACAACAAACTAACACGCTGTTTCCCGTAAGGATATGCAGAGATGATAGAACGCCACATCACTCTATCTTTGCATTCAGATCTCGCTTCCTCTACATTTATAGATCTTCTCATGCACGCGCGTCGATTATTCCGACTTTTACCATGTCTGTTTTTAAGTATTTGTTGGATTTGGTCATGCCATGTCTTTCACGGTCTTCCTCTATTTCTGCATCCATGAACATTCGCATTGTAAATATTTTTAGCCGTTCTTTCGTTGTCTATTCGCTCTACATGCCCAAACCAGGGCAGAGCTCTTTTGTACACATTATAGATATATTTCATGCGTGTCCCTATATTGTTTCGTATTTAAAAAAAAAGTTTACTATGGGAACTAGAACCATCCAAAACCCTCAAAAAGCACCGTTTTATCTGCTGTCTTTGGGCAAACAGCGCAAGGTATACAAATATAACTATTTTTGAAAAACGCAAAACACACTGATACAAAAAAGAATATTCTGATACTTTGTCTAAATGAATAACAAAATTGGTTCAGTTTTGAGGTGTGGAAAACGGTACAGCGAAACGTAGATTTTGTCTATTCTAAACAAAAGATCTGACATGCAGTTGTCTTTTTCGCTCAGTATCGGGGAGGCATCTGCAAGACAGTGACAGGAAAACAATGTTCGAACACCTATTTATGGAAATTTCCTGTCCTCACAATTTATCCAAACCAAAACACAAAAATAATTATGTATCCGTACTTGGACTTAATACAATAATTGATACCAAACCTTCGATTGTGTTTATTTAATCTATTTAACAAAAACTCAAATCTAGCAATAGCAAAGCATTGCCGGGTTCAGCTCGTAATAAATAAAAATAGCAGTTTTGGAATAATTTCCATATTTACACCGGTGAAATTCAAATATGTGATTGCGCAACAGGATTATACGTCGCGAAACGTAAATATTTTGACATTTAATATAAGGTGTTAACGGATGTTCCATTGTGATCACGAATGCGATAGCAACCATGGTGTGAAATTGTTGTCACGTCGCTTATTAGCACGTATGTGTGAGTAGCATGAACTTTTTAACTCGAAGAAGTCGAAGTATAACTCTAAATTAAAGTGGTTTATACAAATTTATTAACATGTAAGTGCAATCATAGTGTACCTCAAGGGGCGCATTTCGAACCAATACGTTTGTTGATATGCGACAATTAGAGACATATTTTAACCCGCTTGTAAACCGATTTATTTTTAGGTTTATTTCCATCTATAAACAAAAGTCCTTACCGCTTTCGTACCGTATCCAGTTACAGTACCTAACGTTCCATCGGGGTATTTTGTGTCCTGATTCACAAGTGGAATTGGGTTGATTAGATCACTCAGGATGAATGGTGACGTGAGTACTACAATCGCCAAATTGTAGTCTAGTTTAGAATCTACGTATAATTCGTGGAAAATTATACTTTCGACGTCAGCGATCTCTCCTAAGAGAATAGCCGAGTTGGAGCCAGCTCGGACTTTCTTGTATTGCCGGAACCTGTAAAAAACAGTATTTCTTTATTAAATACTATATGCTTCTATCCGTTATTTTTAACACTATTTTATTCGAGAAAAATACATGTGATAGTAAAAACTATACTAAGCTTATTTGATGTTGGTTTCCCATACTGAAAAATTAGGGGTTAAGAGAGGATAAAATGTTTTCCAGGGGGTAAATGTTGGAAAAATATTTTAAGAATGTTTATATTTACTTTAAAGCAAAGGCGGGAGCTACGATCGTCTTAGGTGTAACAATAGCACCAGATGTATCGTAAGCATACTTCTTAATATCAGTTTCTTCAGTTGGACTTCCTAATATCACGGCGTGCCACGGGCATTGATCTATAGTAATGTATTCTCCACCTATAATTTTCTCAGTTGACAGATTCAATATACCTGCATCTGTAAATGTAACTAATGGAAAATAAATTATTATTTGACAGCTTAGTGACAGATAAAACCAAGCCTATGATTTTAAAGCATCAACAATAGTGTTGATTCAATATAGAGAGAGAAATCTCCAAGACAACTGACCGCATGGTCACTTAAGTATTCAAACTTCTTAGATCAGTGGTTAGTATTCTGATTAATGGTCGAGGACCTTATGCTGGACTCATTAGTCTTTAGAATCGTATGCGACTTCCGTAATTAGACGAGTGACAGCATTCTTGAACCATCCTTACGAAAGCAGTCGATCGAAAACCAATCGATTTTATCTCGAGTGCCCCAAAGTACTCGACATTGACAATCTTCAGCCGTCAAACTTCTTTCTTGTAAAACGCTCGGCATTCATGTTTGAATGGCAACTAGGTATTTTTGTTGTATTTTAACTTAAAATTTACAAGACTGATCAATGTTGTAATGATGACGTATCAACAAATGTGCAACAAATACAACTGTACTTATTTTTAATCCATTATCAGATGAAGTTTTACTAGAAACATGATTTTAAAAATATTTTATCGCTTGTCAATGTCAAAATACACATTTGAGATGTATATTATACAATATGTTTTTAAAATCCAATAAATAAAAATAAAATATTTCTACTAACATGTAGATAAAAGTGTTTTGTCAAAGGCAAATAATAATTATCAATGTTGCAGTGTCTCAGTACAACATTGTCTTTTATTTTTTTCAAAATATTCCATACACAAAATATTTAACGGAAGAAGTCTGACAACAAACAATAAAGGTTTACGTGTGGCAGAAGACCAGGAGAGCCATAGATAAATGCGTATTTGTTAGTGTTGCCACTTTCTCATTCGTCTTTGTAATTAAATTGTCGGAGGGTTTTCAAGAAAAAGATTATGACAAAGCAATCGAGATGCCCAATCGAGTGGGTGACAAAATGTCACATCTGTCCAGCATAAGGCTCCAGATGTTGCATCAACTGTCCAAATACTTGTACCGATAAGTTTATGAATTGCAATTTTGGATAAAATACTTAAACCTTCTATTATACTATACTAAAAAGCAATCAAATTACACGAATGGGAGCGAAAAGCTAATAAATTCAACTTAGTATTAAATTTATATCAGTTTACGCTGGAATTTTTCTCTCCTTATTTGTTCAAATAATTCAAATTGTATTTAATATACTTGAGGAAACGCATATTTGAGTCGTCTATTTAATTATTTATAGACCGGTTAGGAGATGGCGGGTTTTGGAAATAGACGACTCATTTATGAGTTGATTTTATTAGATAATGAATAAAAATAAAATAAAAATGTTCTTACCAATAAATACCACTAAGGCAAACAAAAATAATACTCTGAAATTCATGTCAATATTATTTAAATTGGATAATCAATATTGTTTTTGTACAATGAAGACTCGGGGACAACAAAACATTTAGATCATTGTGTATTTAATTCAACGTTAATATATACTCGTATATACATATTTTAATCACAGATTATCACCTATCACATTTTCATATTTGAAATCTTATTAGATAAGCATTTTGTATTCGTTAAATTAAAAATCTGCTTAATAACTCTGATAATATATCACTGATAATATTTTATATCGGTGATGATTGCAAATCTAAATGCAACATTAGTTATAACTCCGGAATATCATTACTCAAATTATCGATAAATTGGAAACGTAATAAATTTTTTAAATTGATTTATTTTAAATCTCTAAGACCAAAATATAATTACTTTGTGCGAGTTTATTGCCAAGAGCAATATATTTCGGCTTACCAAATGACAAACTGCTCAAAAGAAAAATTTGAAAAATATTGTGCCTGCTATTTTTTTTTATCAATAATACGTACACCAAAAAACCTAATGAATTAAAAATAACAGCTGTTTTTTAGCAGGAAGATAAAACTTGCACATATACTTTAAGAATACATTTTACTATTTATATATAAACATTCTGAATCTGGGATCAGGTAATAAGTTTGGAAGGAGACGGGAAGAGGTGATGTCAACTGACATACAAATTATGTAAATTAAATTAACTTAAAATCGTTTCTAACTTAAACTTCTACCTAGATTTTCAACAGCCCATGCGCTCTGTAGCTGCAGTACATTTTATCTAAATTCTAAAAGGGATTATTTATTAATTAAAATAGTGACGTCAGAGGCTCATTTCCGCTTATTCTCATTTAGTTCTTCCCAAATCTTCCACATCTCTCACATCATAAGTTAATTCATTTGAACTAGTGACGTCATTCGAAACAGTGCGTTGGTGTTAAAATATTTTGTTATCAATTTTTTCGTACATTTTCAAGAAATTTAATTTATAATTTAATGCTCTTATTTTTACCCCGCGCAAGAAAACATTTTTAAATCCAATTTTGCCTAGGGCTGAAGTTCTTCACCTTCTGCCTATGAGCTCTGTAGCTGCAAAACGTGTTAGGATGTTTATTGTAGAGCGCCTTTGAGGTGGATTTTCACAAAAATTGACCCAAATTAATTAAGCTAAATAAATTCATAAATAGTATTCAAGCTTTCCTAATGAATAAAAAGGGGACGTTAGGGTTTAAACAATACAAATTATTTCGGGCGTTTCTTAAAAGAGGGGTATTTTTTGCATGAAGAGTGAGCTCACTCCAGAGTCTGGCACCTTGAATAGAAAAAGAATTGCTGAAGAATGATGTGCAATGTCGAAGAACGAAAAGTTTTCTCTTCTGAGAAAAGCGAATTGATAGACCGTGGTCGGAAAAGTAAATAAATTAAAAATTAAATATATATTGGTGCGCCGGGGTTGCTAATAAGTTCTTAAAGAAGTGAGAGAGATTGAAAGTTTACGCCCTGGTTAAAACAAAGCGTCAGTTCGGAGGGAAAGGATGAGACGTGGTGATATTTTTTTTAATTGAAAGTAAAGGGGATGCTTTGGTTCGGCGAACGCTCCAGACGATTAATGAGTTCGGTATTGGCGTCAAGATAGCAAATATTAACAGCACAGAGAACACAAAATAATAGAATTGGACACATTTTATTTGCTTTTGTTGAAATAATTCTTAAGTCACAGTGAATGGAAGGTAGGGTACGTGTACGAGACGCGTTTCCGCCTCGTATAAAGAATTGTGAGACTGTAAAAATCTCGGCAAGGCGCTGGTATTCTACTGCGAGCTGCGATAGGTATCAGTAGCCCGTAGGTATGAATATTTATTCCAAATACTGTCGGCTGACAGTGGCGGCTAGCAGGTTGTAAATCCGCTTCTGGATTCGGCTGAGTCCAGGAAAGATGCAGTGAAGATCTGAAGACGAAGTGACGAAGTAATCGGGCAGAGTAGAGTTAAAAGAGAGTGTTTACTGTTTTCGATCGATGTCTTTATTTCTCACATGTGCACATATTTATACAAGATTACAAAATCTGACCCAACGGTTAACTTAGGTATGGGAATGGTGCCGGCCCCCCACTCTTGTCAAGTATTCTCCCGAGCGGCCAACGTAAATAGGCGCCCCCTAGCCAACGTATAAGCCCCGACCCCCGCCTCCGTCCCTCCATTGCACAATCGAGCGCCGACTAGAGCGGACGTGAAAGGGCCGCTAGCTTGACACGCTCCGCTCAATTCGTCCTTTATACGGCAGCGGCCGGTTAGACAAGGAATTAGCCTCGCAAACTCATACATACTAGGTTATATATTAAATACAAGTAAAATAATAATTGAAACATTTATACTAACATACAATAATAAAATAAAAGACTATGACGTCGGCTACAGTACGGTAAAACATTTTTTAACCTCAGTGATCTGTTTTGCCACGTTAAGAAGAGGGATATGCGTGAGATTAAAATTTTGACGAACGGGTATTTGAACATTGTTTTTCTGACATTCTCTCATAGATGCCTTCCAGATACAGTGCGAAAAAGACAACTGCAAAACGGACTGATTTTGCCAGCTGAAATCGCCGTTTCGCTGTCCCGTTTTCAGCACCTCAAAACTGAACTGATTTTGATGTTTTTTTTTTAGAAAGAGTTTTAGGATGATATTTTCTGTGTCGATATCTTTTCCGTTTTTCAAATTTATTAACCACATCTGTTTACCCTGTTTTCGAAGACAGCAAACGAAAATGGACGCTTTTTTGGATTTCTGGATGATCTTAGCTCCCATAAGAAACAATTTATCAAAAAAGCAAAACTATAGAGACACGCTAATGATAAATATTATATTGTGTCAAAAAATCATTACTCTGGTGTCATTACTCTCTCTCTCATTATCCAGGGAAAAAATGCGGGAGAGACAAGTGTTGGTCCATAATAATGCCAAGATTTTAAACTGTTTTTGTGAAAGCAATCCAGTTGCTGTCGGTTTAAATTTAGAATGAAGATTTGTCTTTGACTATCCACTTATTATTTTCGGCATTTCTTTGAATCGTTTGTATTTTATTCTAGAAGTCGTCGATAATACATAACTTTATCATTTTTATTGCCTTTGTTGCTGGTGTTTCTACATCGCTTATAATATGTTTCTTGCGTCTATATTAAATGGTTTGTTTTAACATATTTTATGGAGTTTCTACCGTTTTTAAATACATTTTACTAAACTTTCAGTTCTCTAAGGTTCCAACTTTATTTTTTTGTTTGCCATTTAAATTAGAGATGGGCATTTAAAAAAAAATATAAAAAGCAATAACAACTACAATGCATCAGGTTCTCGACTTCCTAAAGACGTGGATATGACTTGGAAGTATACGTAGGAGTTGATCGCTGACAGATTAAATCACGGCGTGGATGACTGTAACAAATGACAAATGACGAAATGATAAATGTAGATCATTGAATTAAGAACAGTTTCTTTGTAGACGTCGCTCAGTACGCAATTCTTGATTTGAATTCAACAACTTGTGTCCTTTTAAAGTATAGAAATACTGCTAGGATCTTAAAGAAACAGGATGCAATCACATTTCATGTGTAATAAGCAAATTAATGTGTATATAACAAATGCATTACTTAAAAATTGAATTATTTTTCTATCTGTCCGATTGTCGAAGAAACAAAATGAATATTTCGTTAGTGTTGCCAAGGTAGTAAAATTGTTAACCCTACTTTGCTCATCTAATGTAAGAATTAATGAAAATTGGATCTCGGATTAATCAACTCTGTGGTGGACATTTGACTGACATTATCTTCAAAACATAAAATATTAGTTAACATGATATAAAAATATCCGTTTTACGTCAAATAAAATTTGTTTTATATTTAAAGTTTGAAGTTCATTCATTCAATTATTCCTATTAAATGGCCCTTTACATATCTACTATGTTGTGTCAATCAATATTTCCGCGTGCAGAATAAAATTTTAGAGTAATTAACCGAGTGCTCTTTTTTTACCTTATATTCGTGTTATGAATTTTTTTTTCCCATCAAGCAACATTACGCTGCGAGCTTACGAATGCGCGCGGCGAAAGTAGAGCATAGTGAGGGAATTATTAGACACAGTCCGATGTGTTAAATATGATTCTACGCTCCTTCTGGACTATTCTTAATTCTCTTAATTCTAAGTAGATAGTTTTTATTCAAAATATTATATATTCCATTTAACATATTTATTGATGCCGGATTTTTTTTTACATAAACATTTTTTTTAAAAATGCATAATTAACTTTTAAGTATTTTATTGTTTCTCGAAGACAGTTGAAGAATTATGATAAGTTGCTGACATCAATGTATGTACGACTTTAATAAAATATTTATTAAATTTCTGTTGCTAGTATTATAATGCAAGTTGTTCCAAATTGTCATTCACCCAATTGGTGTACTGCGCTACATCAATATAGACCGCCGGGTGACCTCTATACCCGCAGTAAATGTGAGTGCTGACCAGCCCTGCGAGCTTGTTGTCAACGACGAGGGGCGCTCCTCCCTCCAGGTTGCACGGCCCGTCTGCGGTGTTCTCCGAACCAGCGCATAAGTTTCGGTCGTACACGGTTACGAAGGTGCCTTCGACGTTGTAGATTTCCTGGCACCGCTTGAGATTAAACAGAGGAGTATAAGCTCTCTGCAGCCACCAAACGGGATTTCCCACTTCCTAAAATAAAAATATGTAATGTTAGGATTTTTAAAAATGTAAGTAAAAATTACCACTGTCAATTATGTCATATTTTTTCACTGTTGGAAGGAGGGAGCTTTTAATTATTTTCTGGGTCTACATCATGCTAGCGGTAGTCTTTTACTAAAAGTACCCCCAAACCGAGGACAGATAAGATGATCACGATCAAAAATTCACATTTAGGAGAAAAACTGTGATGACTTTACGCTAAATGGCAACTGGTAATAAACGTTATTATTTTCTTAAATAAAACTCATAAATAATAATATTTTTTTACCGATTTGGAACCATATCCAGTAACAAAAGCCTCAGTACCATCAGGGTATTTAGTATCTTGGCTAGGAAGCTGAATCGGTTGAATTAGCTCACTCAATACGAAATATGTATTTAGTAAAATGATCGCCAAATTGTAGTCTCTAGTATTTACATACTTCTCGTGGAAGATAATCTTTCGAATATTGGCAATCTCTCCCAACATTAGGGCGGCGTTAGAACCAGCTCTCACTTTCCTGGATTTCTGGGTCCTTAAATAAATAACATTATGAATATTTTTAGTAGAAATAGTCTACTACTCGTATTGTAGTATTCTCAAATAGTTAATCTCACTTCCGTTCAGCTAAATATCACATCTCTTCTCTGGTTTAAAACAATTTTGCTGAACATAAAGTATACATTCACCATTTGTCGAATGAGGATAGGGCATTGCTGTACGAGGATCTACCTTGCAAGAATCGGTGTGTTTGACTCCCCCATTTGAGATTACCGTTTTGGAAATAGAGATCTCTACCACGTAATATATTCTTCGTTTTCCCAATAAACGACCAAATGCCGACCTTTTCCAAGAATTTGGCCCCGCTCATTTCTCTTCCTTTAAATAATATCCAACTTATCTTGGTGAATAGGAGTCCATTTATGTATTACCTTTTACTTCAATTTTTGTCCGGTGCCCAGCAGCCAGGCTTGATGGCGTTCTGTAATCCAGTTTGTAAAATAATTCATCTTGACGCTGGCAAAGGCATTAAATTAAATATGGTATGCCATTGTTTTAAAGTTACTTATCGGTCCGATATACTCATCATAACTTCAGGAAGCTGATTATTTTCAAAAGTAGGAGCGTAATTTTGGTAACCCCTACTTTTTCTACACTAAACGACTAAAATGGCACAAACACGCGCTTTAAACGAATCTTGAAACATAAAACAATATTTTTCTCCTGACTTGCATGCTGTCGTCTCCTCTTCTGATTAGTGAAAGATAATTAAATTAATTGTTTTTATTTAAATCAAACACATAAATATTTGTAATTACAATAAGCATATAAGCAACATGTGAGTTCATTAAATTGATTATTTGATGTACCATAGTGATTGCTTTACATCCACAATTCAAACAAGGCAACACCACTAATAATAGGTGTCTCGGACGTGATATTTAATCGAGAGCCGAAGTGATTAGAAAATAATATACTCCAAAAATCATGTAATACGAGAAAATGATCACCTGAGAGCATCAGCTGGAGCCAAGACGACATTTGGTGTGATAATAGCACCAGACGAAGTAAAAGAGTATCGTCTGATATCTTCGCTCTCTGCATCGCTTTCTAGTAATATGGCGTTCCACGGGGCCTGGTCTACAGTAATGTACTCTCCACCTATAATTCTCTCACTGGACCGGATCAATTTAATTGCATCTGCAAAGGTAAGTTAGACAAGTAAATGAACTTTATTGTATGAACATTTATGAATGTTCTTAACTTATTATAATGTTAAGTTATATTTTTTTCGAGGACGTAAATCAATTATATCTACTTTTTAAACTCATGTAATGTGCTTACTTTTTAGGCAGATTCATTCTTCATTGAATTATTTAATGTACATACATACATATATCGCGAAATTGTAATTTTTATTTAAGTTTTATTGGTGGATTATCGGTATTAATCATTTTTATTGAAAAAATAGTAGGTATTCCGTCTTCTGTTGTCAGCAGCTGAAGCGGAGAGATGATGTTTTATTCACACAAAATTACATATGAAGAACCCGGATATATACTTTATTACCCATATGTTTGTGTATGCAGGTACAAATTATGAAATAAATATGTTGCTTTCTTGTAAAAAAGCGTTTGCCACTGGCCTCTTCCTCATTCATAAATTTCATAATACATCCCCCTCGTTTGTGCATGCTTCTGACATGACCAGACTTGAGATTTTAGTTTATTATGTTCAAATATGATCAGTCATGGCAGGTTTTCTAAGGTATATTTGTTTTATCATTCTTTCGTCATCCATTCGTTCTACATGACCAAACTTAATTTGTCTTGCGTTTGCCCACTCGCCTGATTTTATCGTTCGGAACCATGTCATATATTGATTCACAACAATTTCGTCTAAGAGATCGCATTTTAACCACGTTTCCTGCTTTTGTCCTTCCCACCAAGGAGGATTTGCAACAAAATAGTCTAGAATGTATGACCGGAGAGTGAATTGGTAATACACGAAAGTAAGTCAGAAGTTATTGTATTTGAAAGAGTAGTGAGGTAACAGAGTGCATAATAAATGTGAACAACGAGTGTCTTGAAACAGTAGTAGAATTTGTCGCCTTGTGTTACTAATCAGTATAATCCAAAAAATCTCTTTTCCTTGTTTTTTTTTGTACAAAATCTTTATGTTAATCACAAATATTAAAACAGTTAAGCTTAAAATAATAGGCTAACACCTCTGTAACGTACGCGTTACCACAATTTGCGGTGGTTTGCCACCCGCGTCTGCCGCAGTCAGGCTTCCCGGCTTAAGTGAGAAGCCGCCCTCCCAAACAGAGTCAAAGACAAAGTCGGAAGGTAGGGGCACAACTGCGCCAACCACAAGTCAACCTTAACAGCCCTGAAAAGGACTTTCCACCCAGTTCAAGTAGTGTAGAGAGGCGAAGGCAGTCAGGGCGGAGCGAAGAGCTAAGATCGGGGAGCACAAAGGTTGAAGAACTTGGTTAAACACTGTTAACTGTTCAGAGTTAGGAACTCAACTGATTTATTCCTCAAAATAACACACATTATAAAGCGTCGCACGTCGAGGTCCGCGGAGCTAACCGTAACGCTGAGCCGGCGGGCTTAGAGTGGAGGGGGTAGTTCCACCTCCACCACTCGCAGTACACCACTGGCAGCAGGTTTCGTAAATAGCGGCGAGCCCCGCCAGTGAATTTCGCCGACAGCCGCGATACGCGCAACATATCACGCACAATACAACGGCCCTTTTTACGGCCTCACAAAACATGATGAAAACAAATTTGAAATACATTTATTATAAGAGTGTTATCTGGCTATATTGCCCCCAGTATTGCTGAGGCCAGGCTCGAAATCGAACCATTTATCTTTATTGGGAGCCTAGCACTCATCCAACAAATACCGGGGTACCTAGCTGAACTTATCAATTCAATCATTTATTATAATTTATTAATATTTCACTCATGTATCATTAATTTGTCCACTTCACTAATTTAATTAACGTTATTCGCGTCCGGAACATGCTCATATCTATCTTAAAACATTAATACAAGAGTTTGATCATTCGTCAGTTGGCTCAAACGTGTTATGATGAATATTTTTTTTTCTCCTTCATTTTCGGAATCGTATATATAGAAAACCATTTTATTCTACCCAGTTTAAATTAATCTTTCGTACGAAAATCTACATTGGACTAGCAGAATAATTAATATTTAAATATTATAATTCTCAAAGCAATTTGTACTAGGTGAGCCCTTTCGTGAATGCCCGCTTCCGATCAAAACGATAAAGAGAATTAATAATTTATTTTAAAAAAATAAATAAAGTACTTACCGAGAGATGCAATGACTCCAAATAAAAACAGTATTTTAATAAACATATTAATTTTATATAGATATAAGTCCTTAATATTTTACTACGTTGTTGACAAATTTGACATGATAATAATGGTCTTAAGAGTATTTATATGAAAAGTCTTATCAATCGTCATAGTTATCTCACAAGATATACAAACCTGATTTTTAAAGAAATTACTTTGGTATATCTTACTTTATTTTATTATTATTATGCAGTTTGACATTTAATTTATATTAGAAAAATTTTGTCACTTCAAAAAAAAACTTTTTGAAACACTGTAAAATGAAACATTTGTCAGTGTGTAATAAGTTTTTTTTCTTTTAGTTATGTTTATTTTATTATAATATCACAAATTTGAATTGGTCAACTATATTATTAAAATCCCTCTCCTCCACTCCTCCACTCTATTTCCTCATCCCTTAACCTTCTTACGAGCTCTTTTTTTTCCCATGTCTTATAAAATATATTATTTACTGTGTAACATGTTCTCTCATTATATTTGTGAAAAACTTTAACTGGGTGTATGTACTATTTTTTATATTTTGTATTCTTATATAACAACTGTTGTTTTTCCTTAATAAATAAAAATAAAAATAAGTTTTTTTGCCATTTTTTGTAGAAAAAAATAAATTAGATTTAAATGTATTGCAACATAGAGGTTAAAACATTTCTTAGAACGGAATGCATATGTCTAGACATGTACAGAGCTTATGACCTATCATAATTCAGCCAGGTAAATCTCACCCATATCAATAAAGGATTCAGTTCTTTCACTTCAAACTCTTTTCGTCCAAACATAAGCAGAAAGGTGAACATAACACAGTTTGTTGAGTGTTCATATTCCTTTTTCAAAAATGTTTTCCCTCTCTGTTCGGGAATATGGAATAAGAAAGACAAAATCACTTAAATGAAGATTCCCTCGGAAGACGGTCGTTCCACTTGGAGATGGTGGTGTGGTGGTGTGTTGGTGTGTCGGTGTGTCGGTGTGTCGGTGTGTCGGTGTGTCGGTGTGTCGGTGTGTCGGTGTGTCGGTGTGTCGGTGTGTCGGTGTGTCGGTGTGTCGTGTCGAACTGTCGGTGTGTTACAGACACTAAATATTGCAATATCGATCTATCCAATCGTACTGGGGGAAGATTTCACGGAGATTGATTTACGACACTCGGCATTCACTGCGAGATGCACTCAGGGGGGGGTGGGAGTTGATAGGGAGGGGAACAACTTCGGAAATAATTTCTTAAATTCGTAATTTTTGCAAGTCATTTAATTCAATTACGAACACGCATTGCGATAGAGGCAAATTATAGAAATCCAGTCATTTGGTGGACCTGTCATTGAATACAGATCGGTTTTTTATCATTTTTTATTTTTTTTACTCTTTATTCGGATAGCCAACAGCTACAATTTTCATGTTTAAAAAGCAAAAGACTTACAAATAACTAAATTAAATTACAGGTTTTCCCAAATAGCACCACAGTACATTAGAATGTACAACAGAAAAACATGAAAAAAACACTACAAAACTATTTTGAAAGCAAACGCTGCACGTCATTATTCGCAAGTAAATCTATGTTAAATGATTTTGTTGCATTAAAATTATTAAAAGTTCTCCATAAATATGAACTTTGCCCACAATCAGATAAGACAATAGGAGTATGAAGAAGGTTATTCCCAAGAATTTTTTTAGGAACATTAATAGAGAGTTTAGATAGAAATTCAGGATAATCAATTGAACCAGAAGCTATTTTTAATAGATAAATTATATAAGCTATTATTAATATTTAACTTTGTGGTCAAACATTTTTATAAATGGGTTTTGAATGTTGGTTTGCATGTTGGTTTCATTGGTGTTCTGACGAAGAGACGGGTACGTCTCGAAACCGGTAGACATAGAAAAGTCGGTAAGTGGTTATATACAAATATTTTTTAACATTTAGTAAAATGTTTGACCACAACATATTAATAAATGTTATTGAATATTTGTTTATAACCACTTACTGACTTTTCTATGTCTACCGGTTTCGAGATGCACCGATCTCTTTGTCAGGACACCAATTAAACCAACATGCAAACCCACCATACACCTTCACCATAGTTGTTGCAAAAATTTTTTGGTGATGTTATCTCAAACTTTTTGCAAACTGGATCTGCCCCCCTCTTAATTCAAGGTTCCAAATAATCTTGATATATGCTAGAATCGATAAAATCCGAGTAAGAAATATTACGAGTATATACAAAAAATATCCCACAAAGTCACTTTCCGCGGCTAATTAGTTAAGATTTTATCGGTAATTTAAACCAAAAACGTTGGCAATCGAAGACGAAAATGAGTGTACAATAACAAAAATTAAAAAGGCTCTTGGTGTGGACAAAATCTCCATAGAGATCATTAAAACAATGGGAGACTATAGTGTCCATATGTTTTACACAAAACTTAACCACATCTAGAAGACAGGAAAGTGGCCAAAGGATTGTTGTTATTCTATTTTTATACCACTACATGAAAAAGGCTCCACAAAGAATTGTAACACATATTACTTATGGAAGCAAAATAATGATTCATGTTTTAAACGAACGATTGAAAGCATTTCTGTCAAAACAGATAGCTGAAGAGCAAACAGGATTTGTTGGAGGAAAAGATTCTCAAGAAGAAATCCTTATATTAAGACATGTTATCGAAAAAGCGAGATAATTCAACTCACCGTTATACGTTATAAGGTAGACTCCAAGAAAGCTTTTGACTCGGCAAAATGGGATTTTTTTTTGACCATTTTAGAAAAAATGGGAGTTTTTCATTTTGTTTTCTTACTAAGAAGTCTTTATGAAGGTAACTCTGCTACGGTGAGAATGGATAGCGCTGACTCGGATGTATTTACAACTCGTGCTGGAGTTCGTCAGGGGTATATCTTGTCACCCTTACTTTTTTAGATTTATACATAATATATCATGAGAATAGTATTGAAGAATTGCGACAAAGGCATCTCTACTATCGAATTTGAGATTTGCTGATGACATTTCTCTCCTTGCCAATAATAAAGATGATATTAGCAAACTCTCTCTTTGCTCGAAAATACTAACAATAATTTAAGCCTTGAAATCAACAAGAAATATACCAAAATGATAATAATTAACAAGAGAAATAAGAATAGACCGGAAATGACTCAAATCAGAAATGGCAAGGTTATAAATGCATTTGTATATTTCTCTAGGCTCAATGATAGTAAACACTGTAGAGTGCATTGTTGAAATCAAGAGACAAAATGCCATGGCTCCCTCTGCAATGGAGAAATCGAAAAAAAAATTGCAACAACGTAGTATCACCAAGTCTGCCAAAATAAAAATGGTCAACACCCTAGAACGAAGAAAGATAGACGCTTTTGAAATGTGATGCTGGCGTAGAATGCTGCGGATACCATGGGCAGCCCATAGGACTAATGTCTCTATAACCCGAGAGCTGGATATTGAACAGCGTCTTTCTTTCCACTGTATAAATCCGTGTTCTCGGGTACTTCGGCCACGTTACGAAACAAAGAGACAATATGGAAAGATCAGTGGTACAACGACGAGTAGAGGGAACTTGATATCGCGGAAGAAGTCCTACCAGATGGACAGACTTGGTAACAGAAGCGACTGGCGTCCCTCTTCTGGATGCCTCCAGAAGCTCTAAAGATAGAAGCAGATGGAAGCGGATCGTAACGACGCGCTTCCTTCCTGCCAATGTGACCACGACTGATCTGCTTCGCTTGCTCTTGCAAATGACTAAAAAGAAGTGAAGATTTACCTATATTAAATTAATCGTTCTTAAAAATAAATATCTTTTTATCTACAAAATAAGAGTAAAAGTAAAAAAAGAACTCGAATCTGATTATTTAAAAAAATAGATATTACATCAAAACATATTTCATACATTAATTTACACAGGACAGAATTCTTTTATATTTCATTAATATAAATTTTCTTGATTGAGCCAATTCCTCAATTTACTGTTGGTGCACCTAATATTAAATCTAAGGTCGGTAAATTAAAAATATAAAGTCGAATATAATGTAAAGTTTCTTTATTATAAATTTTAGGGATCACTATTTTATTTTATTAAAAAAGAGGTACTTTGTGTGTTTTACATATTAGTTGCAAATGCAATCATATACATACATACATGCAACTAGAATTATGAGTAATACATGGCATTAAAAGCATATTAATACTAAACATTTATTTACAAATAACGAAGTCCAAAAAAGATAAACAATTTAAAAATTATAATACCTGTTATAAAAACATTGATAAAACACTATGCTGCATTATAAGAAAATCGAGTGTTATGAAAATGAGGTTGATGCTTTAAGAAAATATTGCGATAGGGAAATGTCACAAACTACTAATTCCAATAAAAATGTGTGAAAATGATTTTGAAAAAGTAATTGTTTTTTCAAAATCAATATGGATATTGTGGAGAAATGTTATAATACATAACTTTTTAAATCAAATTGATAAAAACAATGTCTCGACCAAAACGCGACATGTTTGGCCCTGACAACTGTGACTTTGAGATTCGTACGATGTTCTATTTAAATTTAAACGTTCACAAACAAAGTTCAAAATTAAACCGAATCGTTACGTATTATGGGCGTGGCTAATACAGAATGCCGTTTTTACGGTACGTAAAACGTATTTCATAATATTAATAGAAATTAATATTAATATATTTTAAATGGCTTAGGTGATAGAAAGTGCCCACTTCAAAGCGATTATAAACTCCAATTAATCCCAATTCAAGCAAAAAAGCTCGCTTAAATATGATTTTTATATATCACTTTTAACCATTGCCAAAACAATATGCTTGACGATCGTCTTCATTTATCTACTGAGATAGTACTGAGCGATTACAAGACCGACTCTCGATACGTTCTCTGAGAAAGACAGTAAAACAGATGGAAAAAATTTAATAACTAAATTATTTATTTACAGTGGTAACTTTTTTACGCCTATATACTCTTTTATTTAAATAAGACAGAGCCTAGCGACAATATTTTCACATTTAGGCGTTCGTTTTATTAAACTGACAGTTATGTCGGAATTTAATTCGACGTCAAAATGTACTTATTTCTCTCTCATATTTATAATAGGCTTTTAAAAAAAAGTGCCAACCTCAAAACGATTAAAATTTTTAATAAATAGTAATTAAAGGAAAAATTGCTCGGTTGCTTAATGCGTAGATAAACGTATCGAGGGGTCCTAGACCCATCGGTATAAACCGATGTACTTACATCATAATTAGGTATCGGTGGTATATCTTTGTAGTCGGTCGGGATAGTTTTATCTATAACTATGACGTCATACTGAAGCTATGTCATTTTAGAGCGTAGATATGTGTACCGTGACGTACCTTCATTGTTTCATATCGATGTACTTACCCAAAAATTAAAGGTAGGGGGTCGGTCGATAGTATATATTTGGGGAATTAATATTCCACTATACCGTCAAGGTGAAGGTATGACGTCTTTATTTTCTCATCATAATCGAGGCCCTGGACTGGCTCCTCAAGCGTAAGATTTATCATTTTACTTTCGTGTGTCAAAAATAATCTAGATAAGCTACGGTCGGTGTATCGTTGCATGCCCTATGCACTACTGGGTGCGGAAAAGGAATGATGTTGATGACAGAAAATATATCAAAATGGTTAAAAGTTAATAAATTAAAATGAAATAACCCCAATACATAATATATAATTTTAGACTCTCTTAAATTAACTAAATTGCAAGAACGAAGAACATCGACCGATCTTATGACTTTATATAAAATAATAAAACCAATGTTTGATACCCCTGATCTACTGAAATTGATTTCATTCTATGTACCACCTAGATTAAGCAGAACATCTACAATATTTTATTGTCAAAATTCTCGAACGGTAGCTCAATATAACTCACCTATTGTTAGATTACAGAATACCGGGAATGAATATGCATCACATTTTGATATATTTAGTTTATCTCTGCCTAACTTAAAAAATAAAGTGACCAACATATTTTTATCAAAAAGAGCAAATCATCTTCAGAAGATTGGGTTGGAATAGTTATAATTTGATTGATTAATGTATTTTGTTATTGTATAATTTCTTTAAAATATGTATGTATTTTAAGTAATTAATAATGTGTACAGTACGAGTATATTAATATTTCACACTCGATTTTTTTTTTTAATATTTTTATTTCTAAGCACTCTTTATACCACATATATGTAAATGGCAGAAATGCCGTATATAAATAAATAAATAAATATGAATATTGGGAGAAAAAATATACCCCAGGGATACAATATTAATATTGATAATTTAAATGTGAATTATGTGGATGAAATAAAGTATCTCGAAGTTTATTTAGATAGATATTTGAATTTAAGAAACTTCTCGAAGTTTATTTAGATAGATATTTGAATTTAAGAAACACATTCACAAAATGTAATAAAAAAAAATCATAAATATTTGCGAAATTCAATGGGAAGATTAAGAAATATAATAGATATAAAGAGTAGTGTTCCTATACATAAAACAATCGTATGTCCAAATATAAATTACTGTTCTTCTATGCTTTTTTATGTAATGAAAGAGAAATTAAAAATGTACAAATTCTTCAAAATAAGGCTATTAGGATTATACTCAATAGCAATATCTATTCTAATGTAGAAATAATGCACAAAGAAACTAGCTTGCACACAGTAAAGCAGCAAATTAAATATAATGTAGCAACTTTTATTCATAAAATAATTAAGAGGATTAACAATGCCATACATATAAAACAAGAGATAAAAAAAAATACCAATGAGGAGAAAAACAGAATCTCAAAACTCATTGTACAAAGGATTGAAGCTGTACAGTGAGTTACCTGAAGAAATAAAGGCGACAGAAAAGATTGAAATATTTTTAAGTAATTTTAAAAAAATATGTTAGTGAGAAATTTTGATAAAAAATTGTAATGTTATTAAAAGATTATATTAGTTCTTAAAATGGTTTGAACTAACTTAATAAAGCATAAATAAATTAACAATAATAATAATAACATGGGATTATGTTCGTAAAAATTTGATTTATGTGTCAATTATGAAGATTTTTACAAATGTCTTTGATTGAATAGGAAGGTGCGTCATTTCATGATAAAATCTGCCCTAAACGTGAAGCATTATTACAAGTGTTGATCCGATGAAAAATATGCACTTTGAATTATCATCGAATGTCATCGAGACGAGCACTTGAAATTTACAAAATTATTTACAATAATTAGATACTCTTATTACATATAATAGTATCTATTGTTAATTTTGGTAAATATTAGTGTTCAACCACTTATCGACTTTTTGTGTCTACCGATTTCGAAACGTGCCCGTATCTTCGTCAGGACACTCACAACACCAACATGCAAATACTAAAATACACTTTCATCTTTACCATCACCGTAGTATACATATTATTTACGAAAAAACACATAAATAACATGCAGAGTTAAAAAGGGGATGCAAACACCACTAAATTAGGCTTAAAATATTTAGCTATATGTTACAGAATTTGTAAGGGTGGGCGTTAAGAACCTATAGTTGTTGAATAAAAATCATCATCATCATTCCATATCCGCTCCCTAGTTAAAGCATATGATGTCCACGAAGATCTTCCAGGCATCTCTGTCGGCTGCCAGCTTCTGTGCATCGTCCCAAGTCAGGTTCGCGTCCCGTATTTCTAACATGAACTGCCGACGAACAGTCAACGATGAAAGCACCCACCCAAACATTTCAACCAAACTTTTTGTTTACCTGATAAACTCATGAAACTTGTGATTCTTAATAATTTGTATAAAGATGCTTGACTTTTTTGTTTACGAAATATTTTTGTAACAAAAATAACCTGACTGCTTATTTTATGTAATGAATTGGTTTGATTTTTTTTGTTGATAGATAATTTATATAGGAAGCGTTATTTTTGTGAAAATTACCTTAAGGGCACTGTACCATAAATCAATATCCGAATACTTCTTGCAGCTAGAGAGCGTATGGATGGTAAGAAATCTAGCCGTCATTTTTTTTAAATTAGTAATTTATTTATTTATTTATATATACGCCGAATGGGTATTTTTATTCATATAAGGACATATTTATTCATAGAAAATTATTATAAAGGAAAGTACAAAGACACAATGGTATATAGTAGAATCGGTAGGAGTTGAAGCGGGAAAAAGGTGTTTATAATTAATTTTGATTCAGTGATCGTTTGAAAGAGGACAACTTGTTATCAAAGAAATCAAGACTGATATGTTTTTTGGCAGACCTAAAAATTCTGGGCACAGGGGAATGAAAACCATAGTTTGTTCTATGGTTATCGGTATGAAAGAGTAAGTTTTGTCTGGGGTTTCTAGTTAGGATATATAATTGTATCGAGCTCAGTAGATCAGGCGTATCAAAGAGTGAGTTGAGAGTTTTAAATGGGATTAAAAGGTTTGATATATTTCGACGGTCTTGAAGAGAAGATATATTTAAGTTAGTTTCTAACTCATCATACGTATATTGGTCTCTGGATAAGCCCAACTTCCAGCCTATCTTTCTCAAAAACCGATGTTGAACTGATTCAATATTCTTGATGCGAACATTATAATATGGAGACCAGATAACAGAGGAATACTCTAGGTGCGGGCGAACTAAGGAACAGAAGAGAGTTTTAAGGGTGTTGATATTTTTGAAGTCAGCTGTGCTTCTGTTAATAAATCCAAGGAGTTTTAAGGATTTATTGATACTCGTAACATGTTACATGTAAATTGTAAAAGAAAGTTCAGTGTCAAGTATAATACCTAAATCTCGTATACTAGACACAGATGATAATATTTCATCGTTCAGTGAGCAGTCGTATATGATTGGATTTTCCAGACAAATAAATCTTATAACATTGCACTTTTTTAAGTTGAGATGTAGATTATTGGATGAGCACCAGGTGCTAAAAGATAAAAAATCAGATTGTAATAGTGAACAATCTGTTTATCTTAATAATTAACATAATATATAATCTTAGTAATATAATTAATATAATAAATAAAGTGCACACATACATACACATTTTGTTTTAATTTAACGATGCAGTTTAGTATTTGAATGATATAAAAATAAATAAAAAAAAACCATTTTTAAAAATAGGAATTAGATTATAACAAGTCTCGCAGCTACTAAGCGCATGTATGCTTAACTACGAAATATAAATATACGTGGGATCAGAGGGAGAGGGAAGGAGAGGAGTAAAGAGTTATTTATTTTTATATTAAGTTTTTAGTGCTATTCACCCTTCTTCTTCATTTCATAATGTATGCATTTTTTTAAAAATCAGTTCCATATTTCATTTACTGTTTTCCCCTTTCCTTAAGCATCTATAATAATATAAATGTGAAATCTGTAATCGGTCTTTTTTAAAATTGTTTGCGTGTATTTTGTGAAAAATTGTATGATTTTAATAATAATATAAAAACAAACAAGCATGTTCTCGGTCCCCGCCAGCACGGGGTCCAGTGCAAACGTGCTCAGTGATTAGTCTCTCGCTGGTTTCCGGCAGAGTACTCGTGTAACTCTCTCCCCCCTCACCGTCGAGTCCCACCCCCGCCAATACGGACGACATTAATTTCGAACATCCATAAATAGTTAAGTCTGGGAGACATTACGTCCCGAAGAGAAATGGTGGCGGAATGATAAAAACTAAGATGGTTTCTCCCGTATCTTGATCAAATATTTAAATTTTCCTTTGAATTTTCACGGGCGAGGGTTTTTATCGCTTCCAATTCGGATCATCGAATTTCGAGAAAAATAGTTTCTTCAAAATTTCATCCTCCGTCGATGTAATAACTAGACCTTTGGTTTCGTTATTCGAGATATTTTTTTACTTTAGTTTACGAAATTCACAATCCGATACTCGAGTTCTTGTATATTATGGTATTTTTATATTTCAATCAATTTGAAAGTGCGCATAAACATCTTATTAAATAACAATTGTATTCTTTACCGACTTTTTACCGTTAAAAGTAGCCACTTCAACCAGCCAATGACAGTTTATAACTTCAGTATATGCCTCGAATCTCATATCCTCTTCTCTAAAATGTTTTCCATCTCTGATGTAATCTGTTCGTGTCTTAGGGGTAAAATCCAATTCTCGTCTACAAACATATTAAAAAACTCTAAAAGTATATAATACGACACCAGCAATGCAAATACATACTATTTATGTGCTTTGCTTTTTATTATTTTATAACTAGAAAATATTTTACTTTTGGTGTAATTTAGATCAATTTTAGCAATGCGCGAAACGGTATTACACAATTATTCATTGACTTAAACCAGCCGATGACAGGTCATAAGCCCTGTTAATGGTTAGACTTCCATATTCCCTTTTCAAATGTGTTTTCCTTCTCTGTTGCAACAAAGTTCGATCTGAATGACTCCCTGGGGAAGAAATCCAGCCTGCCTGCAAACATTTGGACTTACTCAAAACATAGCTTTTTTTTTAAATTTTCAATCACTCATTTTCATTTTCAACATACATACAGTAATTCAATAAAATTGACCATTTTTTCTGAAAAAATTCAATTATCCGAATTTTTGGTTATCCGAACGGGGTTAGAACCCATTTGATTCGGATTATTGAAGTTCTACTACTGTACTTTCAATAAGTTGACTTGTGAAGGGTGAAATTCAAATAAAAATCACAAAATAAATGATCGCTGTGATCAAAACAAACTGTGTTTTATAAGAAAAAAAAATTCTCATACCGCGTATTCTAATAGACCTACAAATAGATGAGATACGTAAATGGAATGAACTCATAAATATTTTATAATAAAGACTTTTTTAAGAGACGTTTAAAGAAGCCGGGGTTCAAAGCGTTGCCGTTGTAGGCAAATAGGTAAATTATTCATTCATTTAAATTTATGATAAATTTTCCGTTCTCAATCTGGCTTACGTTGAATTTACGACGTTTTTAAAGTAATTTTGATGGGCATTGTGACAGAAGATCGGGAATTTTTATACCGTGGATTCGTGACTAACTTCATTCGCGAGTCGGTCCTGAGGAATGAAAATATTTGCCGGGGATGGAAACGAGACAAATTATTCCAAACAGTTCGTCATAAAATTTAGAGATTTGAGAACAATTTGTTAAGAAAATGTTTCGTCGCTCTCCGGGGGGACATTTTCTATAAATTAACGCGACATTGTTTTGTTGCTTTTTGAAAGATCAAATTATGAAGGATTTTCCTCTTTGGGATCTCATTCTGTTCACTTCATTCGCGTTTTTATCGTACCGAGAGTGACCATTTATTTTAATAAGACGTTAACTATGTTTTTCATTTATTTGAAATGTTGAAGCTGTGAATAGATAATATATTTTACAAAAGTCGAAATCGTCTATCCACGCCATACGCGTCTATACCCAAAAAGTGGAAATACGTAAAACCGAAAAAAAATACATCTTTCAAATTAAATAGATAGTAATGAATAAAAATATTTAATTGAAAGTAATTACGCAACTATTATGGGGAGCAGGATATCAAAATGACATAAACAGACTACAAAGACAACAAAATAAAATATTAAAGTTATTATATGACCTTCCCTATTTAACTGCAACTAGAGAACTTTTTAAACAAACTAACCAATTAAATATAACTGAACTCTTTCAACTAGAATCTTTAAAATTTATCCATAAATTAGCCACTAATGTAATTGTAGACGAAGAACTAAAACTATTAAAAAATTGTAGTCATTATGGACATAATACGAGAATATCAGACAAATACCATATACAACTTTCTAAAACAAGACAAGGACAATCAAGACTAATGAACCAGGGACTGAAATTATACAATAAACTACCAGACAAAACTAAACAAAAGACTCAGACAAACTTTTCAAAAGATGTAAAAAATATTATTTTGAACAACAGAGTATAAATGAAAAATGTTTATATTATTTTATGTAAAATGAATGTAATAATCCGTAAGGGTTTATAAATAAATTTTCAAATAAAAAAAAAAAAAAAAAAAAATTATTATAGTTTATCTGAAAATGAAAGAAAATACAGTATTAAAAGTTTTCATTTTTTTTTCTACCCAATATTATTCTTGATTTAAGGTGTTTTTTCAAATTATAATTAATACTATTTAAAAAAAATATATTTTCATGTTATGGATTGTTCCATCAATGTTTTGCTCGGTATGTGATTGTAAGTATTTTACTTATAATACCTAAATAAATCAAATATAATTTTATGATATCCAGAAGTGGAATTACTAAGTTAAGAAAGACGCAGTACAGCTTTTAAAAGTTGCAAATTAGAAGAACAGGCGGAGTTGGAGGCAAAAGTTAAAAGAAGCTGAGACTCGATTTTGGATAAAGCGCCTTCAAAGAAGAAGAAGAAGATGTGAAATCAATTTCTTATAACAAGATGAAACAAAATGGATAACTATTTATTTAATTATCAATAAATAAGTTCATTCATTTAGTAAAGTCATTATGTACTTGAAACAATAAATTTCACTAATGTTTTAATCACTTTTTGATAAAAATAAACATTCATTGATAAAAATTATCAAAATGTAAAATTCACTCCGTTCATTTCGTTTTTAAATCTGCTTCAAAAATATGTCATCTTTTTCATAGTAGATTTTTATCGATTGAACACATATATGGTAATTTCAATAAATTTGCAATATTACATTAAATCGTAAAAGTTTTGAAATGAAGTTATTTCTATTGTAGAGATTATACAAAGTATTGTTCGGAATAATAAAATATCCGTTAAGTGAAGTTTGGTCGTCTCGTAGTAAAATCTTGAGGAAGTAATCCATAAACTTGTCACGTCCCAAACTGACAAGACAAGGAAGGTTGGAATCTCAATATAAATTGTTTTGTTTCAAACTAACTTGTGGAGTTCTGAAAACTGTTCATGACACGATTAGCGTTCGAATCTTATTATACGAATACTTAATACGTTCAATATTAAATATACATTTTAGTAAACATGACTCTTACGGGCTGCCGTCGTCCTGGGAAACGGTCGATGACGATCAATCGGCTTTATTCGGTCGATCTAAGAACGTGGCGAGAGTGCTGAGGCGAGAGTGCTGGCTGGCGATAGGGTGTCCCGGGGTGCTATTCTGAACCGCTCTCGCGGCCGTAGAAAACACTTTATCTCGTAAATACACGAGATTGATGGTTTTGAATACCTGAGAGCGTTTGGAATACCAGCCCTGGAGATGTCTGGTGCTGTCCACATGCTCCACTTGGAAGCTAATTTGGAAAAAGAAAAAAAAAATGGTATTCTTGTATCGTGGATCATCAAGCTATGCGTCGAATCGAACGAGGCAAAGAAATAAATTAATCAGCATTTTCTCTGAAAGGATCACATTTCTTTGAATGAGCGAAACGAGTTGTCTTAAATTATTTAATTTTTTTTTCATTGCAACTGTCAACGGGCAGAATATTAAATATTACAGTGTTTTATTACAGAAATCAAGACGAGTGATCTTGAAATCCACAAACCTGGAAAAACCAGTGACTGGTTTCATCGCTTACGCGACATCTCTGAGACTGGTAAATGGTGGTGGGGACCAGAGAATAAATAATGAGAACGTTATATCGTCTATGCGCGCAGTGCCCAATGAACATATATAAGGACGCGCAACACGTCACTCGCGTTCTCTACCTTCGTTGGTATTCTAATTCTATTATTGGTACTCTTTATTTCATTTGTGAAACCACTATATTTGACTTGTTATATATAACTCAAAATATTTTATTTATTTACTTTTTTTTTTTTTTTTTTAAACTGTTAATTTTTTTACATTTTCGGTCAAACTGTAAGAAATTGCTATAAGCAATAAGTCGGCCATTTAACTGTGTATGCCTTTGTTTTATTTAAGAAAAATAAATTGTACACATTTTTAATTTAGGAAATTCGGCTCTACGGGCCTCGCTTTATCGGTTCTGCGGGCCTCCGTTGATTGGCCCTTCGGGCTTTATTTGAATTTCTGGCACTGCAAAATTTCACCCTTTTGAGCCTCACAATTTATTTATTACTGTTAGGAGCAATCTAAATAAAATAATAAACCGCGGGTGTGGTCTCGTGGCTAGAGTCACGGACCCAGAGATCAGAGGTCCGAGCATCGCACCCCGCTCTACCATAACTTGGTTCTCATTTTCTAATAAATAAATAGTTTGGGTAAATCATAAAAACGATTGACTCACGCATAGAAGGTTCTAGGTTCAAATCCTAGTGAGAACATGAAAATTAAATGTGATCAAAGTTTTTTTTTTTAATCCACCACAAGCCAAATACTCACGTGAATTTTGGTATACCCAAAAACCACACGTAAATTTCGATTTGGATATTAATTTTATACTTAGCAAAATAAAATATTAAAGTATTCTGGCATCCAGCGGCCGATTTTTGAATTTTTAAGCCAAAATTATATCCAATATATGAACCAAAATTACATGCTTTTAACTCACGAAAGTTCTTGGTTCGGAAGTACATATGCTAAAATAAAACATTTTTCACCAACGGGAAAAATAAACCCGTACAGGACAGACGCAATCAATCATTTCTAGGGTAATAACGTATAGATTCTTTATTTATTTACCATACGGCACTAGTGCTTTTTACAATTTAAAATAAAATATTATAATGAGTTCAGTAATACAAAAGTATAAAACAATGTGAAAACATGGATGTATAAAAATAACAAGAAAAATATAAAAGAATATAGGTATGTCAACATACAAAAGATATATTATCGTTTATATCTTCATTTTATTAATAGTGTTATTATTAATATTATTGTATCTGTAAAATCTTTTCATCTTTTTTATATGAATCACAAAACTGCTACAAACGTGTAAAGGAAATATACCTCCACAAATTTGGTGATCCCGACGTGATAGGTACCTGGAGTTACTTCTATAAGTGCGTACCGTTTTGTGATATATTAATAATATGATAAATACAAATTTTTGTTCGACAATATTGATTCTAATTTACACTTTGTT
This sequence comes from Micrasema longulum, assembly GCF_059751315.1. Taxonomy (NCBI): domain Eukaryota; kingdom Metazoa; phylum Arthropoda; class Insecta; order Trichoptera; family Brachycentridae; genus Micrasema; species Micrasema longulum. The sequence goes on from NW_028278331.1 coordinate 419,494, forward strand.
AATGTTATTGTATTGCGATTATGATACAATATTCCGGCTGTGTAATTTGCTGCTACGTACTTAACTGATACAGGTAAATCTAAAAGGCATTTCTCTCTACACGGGAGAGTAGGATTGCCACGGAGGGATCTGTGATAGATTGTGTACGATAAGAGTGCGGTCCCTTCCCACGTGACAGATGATTAAATGGCTGCTCTTTGTTTCGGCTCGGCCGTCCGTCCGTCCGTCATACTATCTGCTATCTGGACCCTCCGCACCGCGCCGCGCTGGGTGCGGGCCTCACCCCGCACACCACGAAACTACTGTGTTTTCCACCCCGGTTGACTTAGACCCCCCGCAAACTACAGACTTGTAATCGACCAATCGCGTGAAGATATACGTGAATGCGCACATTCGACGATTTTAAGTCAGCCGATTTAAAAGTTTTAAGGGTTTTTTTAAATCTCTCTCGAGCTTAAAAAAAGTTTTACTGTGTCGACAAGCTGTTTTTTTTTCAAAAATACTTATGTTTGTATACAGTACGTTCGAAGACGGTAAATAAAATTAGGCGTTTTTAACGATTTTCGTATGGTCCTAGCACCTATAAAGGAGCATTTATAAAAATAAGAAAACGATAGGGACACGCCAGTGGTAGATATTTATAGTATGTTAAAATAACATTGCTTTAGTGCCATAATCCAGGGAGTAAATATGAAAATACAGTTCCCGACAGTTAGTAAAGTACATCGGGCTTAAAAAAGAGACTGCCGGCTTTGTAGAGCGTCGTCTCTGTGCCACGAGTCCAGTATCGGTAACATAGATTAATGGCAAAGACGACGCTTTCCGAAGCCTAAGTTAACCGATTATGCCGGCAATCTCTTTCTTAAGCCGATGTACTTTATATATAATGCCGTGTACTGTACGTTTGTACGAAGAAAAATCAGATCGCTTCAGTGTGGCGTGCTTTGCAAGCGCTTAGACTTGCGGCCTTTGACTTTTCAATAGGCGATGATCCAGCGTTACCAATTCTACCGATTTTTCAGTAGTTCTGCCGCTTTTGGGAGGAATTTACCGAATTCGATGGTAACTCTAACGATTCTCAAACATCTTGAACAATTGGCAATTTTTATGATATAACCGTAGCTACCCTCTTCTGCGCCACTCACCGCGGTTTTTTAGTTCATTATGATATGCGAAACTGTGTCGTAAGAAAACAGTTTATGAATCAACCAATTTTAGCTTGATGGAGGTTAGCAACCCTGCGATTTTCTCATTTTATTTTAAGTTTTGGCGCTAAGCGGTGCCTGCGCGCTTGTACTTATGGCGTTAATCAAAGAAAATTTCAAACCATGAAGAGTGACCAATTATTTTTAAGGGGTACTCTCATGTGTACATCAAGAAAATTCTATGTTCTCAATTGTAAATTGCTCGGCCGAAAATTGGACAGTCTGCGCCCCCTGCGCGAGGATAAGGCCCGATCTAACTTAACGGCCAATCAACGATGTTTTGAGTATTTCCAAACGTTCGTAGATAGGCCAAATTTTACTTCCTCCTTGATCACTCCCTAGTAATAGAAAATATTCTTGTCTCTGTGGCAATAAATTTAGATCTTAAAAACTCCCTAGGCAGGTAAAATCAGCATGTCTATAAACATTTGAACATATTCTTAACATTGTTGATTAAACTAACCGGTAGAAGAAGAAGCAAAAAAATGGATGTGTTTTCAGGCGTTGCCTAGTAGGTGAAATAATTTAGCCACATCTGGCTCATCCATCGATCTCACCCAAATCAAAAAAGGTTTCAGGTCTTTGACTTCACACAAGTCAACAGACTGAAGAGTTGAGGAAATGTAGATGTTTAAATATAGGCAAAATGGAAAACAACAGCAGTGTGTAAATTGGCCCCTCAAACCGGCCAACGTATGAAACAACTGTACCTAAAAGAAGCACTTACGCACTTCAGGTCGAACAATAAGGAGAAATCTCAGCAAAATGTCCGTACGAGGTTTTCCCAGAGCACGAATTAGGTCATACCCAAAACCGTACGACTTTTGCTCAGAGACATCTTTCATTTATCGCACTGAGAGTGTTCAATATTTTGGAAGAGAGTATTAAGCTCTCGAGGACAAACACTATTTTCAAAAGAGGAGTTAAGGACTGGATTTTCTTTAGTGGGGGGGGGATTTGAGTGGGAAACTCCTTGAAGATTTTCCGAATGTTTGAGTTACCGTATTGATGTGCCATATATATATATATATATTTAAAATTATTTTTTGTTTTTCTGATCCTATATTTGTGGTGATAAACTCATGTGTCTGTGTCAACTAATTGCTCGTCCCATCTCAACACAGGATTTTTAGTCCCATGGAGTTGGAACTTATGTCTCAAATAATGTGAAATAAACTAATGTATGTAAATAAATGACAAACCATAGGCTCAATAAAGGCCTAGACAACTAGACATCTATATTTCCTTCTCTAAAATTTTAACCCTCTTTGTGGCAATATGAAACAGCCAATAGTTCAATTTGTTATCTGCGGGGGCTCTTACAGCCGCGCCGGTTTAGGGAAGATCATGATAAGTTTTCAGTTTCAGAGCTGAAAATTTCTCTGTTAATTTATTCAATGCGTATTTTTCTCTCCGTGTGGCTACACTTGATTGTGTATATTTTATTAACAAAATACATTTTTGCTAAAGCAGCTTCTCTAAAACTGGATAATCGTAGCAACTATATTGAAATTGCTTCACTGAGTATCGGTGTAGTTATTTTTTTATTTTATTTCAACTATCCAACAAAATATACACAGTTAACAATAGTTAACAAATATATTAAATTTACATTTTTTATTATTTATGGATGTACATTGCTTAATGAATAAATAAAAATAAATTAATCAACAATATTTTGAGTTCCTCCAAACATATTTGTAGATATAAACTGAATAACACCCCCATAAAAGTTATTGAGAATGACTTATTACAACAGAAATAGAGAACATTTAACATCGGGAAAACAAAAATCTAGGCGTTTACAGGGCTTTTAACAAGCTAATGGCAGGATATAAGCCCTGTAAATGCCTAGGCTTCCATATTTCCTTCTTTAAAATGCTCTGCATATCTGTTATTCAATCTTAATAACTTCTTTGGGAGTTGAATTAAGTCTATAGCTACAAACGTTTGGATAAACTCAAAAAAATGATCTAAATTTTTTTTAAGTTCAGATAATTTTTTCTAAATTATATTTTTTTTATTTATTTAGCTTTTTATCATCGTCATTGTCCCCTTTCTGCATCTAATAGTGCATAGGGCACTGGATTAGTACACCGATTGCAGCATATCAAACTTTTTATCATATCCTTTTTAACTAATTTCTTTTTTTTTTCTGTATATTCTGTTTATTATTTAGTATGTTAGCATGTATTTCATTTTTATTTTTTGTAAATGCCTTTTCGGCATTAATGAACAAAACAAAATAAATAATTAAATATCTCAATCTATTTTGTTACATGAAAGGAAGGTACTTAGTCTTACGTTTCAGGTGCCATTCTTGGGTCTATGAAATATTCTAGCGTAATAACACCCCTTTAAATTTATGCTTCATGTCAACCATGTTGGAAATCGAACCCGAGACCTCTCGCGTGGTAGGCTGACTATTGCACCACGAGGCCGAGTTTTTGTACATAATGTTAACTGTACATTAGCGGGCTTATTGCCAAATGGCAATTTCTTCTAACCAACCGATAAAATATAAGTTTTATTTTTGTGAACTGCATTAGCACACCAATCGCAGCATCCTTCGATCATTTTTTTTACATGAAAGGAAGGTGATTAGTCATACGCTTCAGATACCAGCCCGGGGAATATGAAATATTCTAGTGTAAAATCACCCTTTTACATAAATATTTCATTTCAATCATGTTGGAAATCGATCCCGAGACCTCTTTCATGGTGGACGCGCTGACCATTATTCCATGAGGCCGACAAATAAATAAAAAAAATAAAGAACAAATTAATAAAATAAATCAATCTAACACGTGGTGTGAATGACACGCTGATCGATAGTTTAGGCTCTAAATAACCAACAGAGATAAAGAACATTTTAGAAAAGGGAATATAGAAGTCCTTAGACTTGCTTAGCATCCACAGGGCTTATGGCCTGTCATTGGCTGGTTCAAGCGACCCTTTCACACACTGTGTAACATTCACCATTCCGCCTATATTTTGACATGTATATTTCTTCGATTTTTCCGTCCGTTAACGCTTTTCCTTACGAAATTTAATTAGTAGGATAAAATACTCGTATAATCAATCCGTAATGAAAAAAAAAAATCTTGTCTTGTATGAGTGAATCCGAAGAACGACATTTAGTCTTTAAAACGGATTCGGGTATGTGGTGGATGCTTTCGATGTTGACGTTTGTGAAGTTTATATTAAAATTAGTAGTAACAGCTCCGTAGGGGTTTAATCCAGTCCTTGTCTCCAAAAAATTGGACGAATTCAATACATTGTTTGTACTTTGGAAATGTATTTCGAAAAAATCGCGATGCTCTCTCTCAGATAGTGCGCACTCTTGGCCCGCTTTACCCTATCGCACCCTTCAGCATGAAATCATTCCGTGCACCCATTCGGCTATCGGTACGCACGCAGGATATTGGAAGCATCCAATATCCACGGTATATTCGACTCAAATGGTCCATCGGTCGGTTCAGACTCCGATCGGCCATTTCATGATAAACAATTGGCGCGCGTTGCCGCGGACCGGAGTAGGTCCGACCATTTCTGCTTTAATGCATTCGTACGGATGGGATGCAAAAATGACGCTGGTTCGGGGGTGTTCGGGGCTGAGAGGGGGCGCAGAGAGAGGGGGAGTGTGGAATCTACGCGCGGATTTTGATGCGCCACCCGCTGTGAGATGAATAATGCAGCTACAACAAGCTACCGATATTCGCCGAACGTATACTTTATATATGAGGCTCGTCTGAAATGTACCATGACTGCACGGAAATTCTAAGTCTCTTCTTCTTCTTCCTTAATGCTAATCGTCGTAGTGTGATGGGATCCAGGCACAGCAGATTAAACACCCTGCTAGAATGAACCTTTCCGAAACTTCTAGATGTAGGTTCTGCAGTGCAGGTGAGGAAACACCCATACACATTCTATGTAAATGTGATGCTTTACATCATCAAAAGAACCTCTTCCTCGGGGAACCACTGGTTAAACCTGAGGATATTAAAGAGCTCGCCCTCTACCTAATAGCCCTATACTTTACGGATCTAGGCTTGGAGGGGGAGATTTAGCAAAATGTGAACTTTCGCCTTCCACGCAGTAGCCAGGCTCTTTATAGACCTGGGCTTGGAGGGCGAGAACTATTCACGGGGACCCGTCACATTAGATCTTCACAGGTCGCAGTGACGTCAGGAGCTTAAATACCACTGACCCCATCTCTAAGAATAAAAATAACTATGCCATCACCACCGCTCTTTAGGTGATAGCTAACACAAAACTCCATAATAAAATAGATACAACTTTTAAAAACGCATCTAATGATATTACAAACATTTTTTTTAAAAAGTCATTCATGTTAAAAACTTTGATTTGAGTCCACTGAAAAAAGACAAATTTCGGTTTAAGGCACTTTTGAATTTAAGCAACGACATGTTAGGAATCAATAAAGGGAAATTACACGATCAAAACGTAAGTGGAGAGTTCTGGGCATAGTGTGACAGGTGCGGTAGCCAGGGGCATTAAATGATAACTCTGACATAAGAGCTGGGCTGTCGTATTATCATCGCTACGATTTTTTGTTGAGTTTTGTAATTTTTTAATTACTCTGCGCGTGACGTCTATTGGTGGGTTAGCTACCCGGAAACCGGACATTTAACACAACGCTAGAGTTGGGTCATTACTTGATTTAGAAGAACTTGTAAAATCGTATAAATTATAAAAATTTTATTATTTTTTTCATACAATTTAGAGAAACTTTGTCGTACAATAGGGAAATATCACATACTTCGAATACCGATAAAAATAAATAAAATGGATAGTTAATTTTATATTAAAAATTAATATGGATATTGTGGAGAAATGTTTTCATACATAAATTTAGAAAAGATTTTCATTTTAAAATACGTCACTAGAAAAACGCGACATGTTTGGTCTTGATCGTTATGAAGTCAAGATTTCTGATAATGTTCTTAACAAATTTTAATGTTTAGGAACAAATAAACATGAATCGTGACAAATAAGGGACGTGGCCAATGGAATGACCCTTTTTTGCGGGAATTCAAAAATACAAACTTAAAAATATTTTTTATGCTTCTAATAAGTAGCAAAAAAATATTTTTTTAGTGGACAATATTTTGAAGACTTTCGTTACTTTAAAAATGTTTTTAAAAAAGTGATAATATATTCCTATTAAATGTTTTAATTTTCACCGCGTGTAAGAAAACATTTTTTATATCCGATTTCCTGTAGCACGGAATTTTCTCATTGACGCTATATTTTATGGTAAATTTGTAAACTACTTTGCCGCTTTAAATATAGAGCTAAGTCCTTAAATTTAAGTGTTTAAAAATATTCGTTACAGTGAGGCACTATATATTTATTTATTTAATTTTACAATACGCCCAAGGGCCATTTACAAAAAAATATACAGGTAAGTACAAAACATAGTAAGTAGTATTTTATTTCTTGATTATTATTTACTTGTATTTAATTTTATTTTAAACAAACGGCACGAAGACCATTTACTAAAATAAAAACATAAAATGAACTTAAGTTTACAGAAATATTTATGTGTTATTTATTTCATTCAGAAGTATTCATGTTTATTTATTGATCCAATCAAATTTATAATACGTAATTCAATTAATCATTTTACAGTAACACGGAAGACACTATTTATCTTAATAATAAGTGGTTAAAGTTAGCAGACCACACTTTAATTAAATAAATGTAGGTATAAATACCTAAAATAAAACTAAATTTTGATCGAATCACTTTTTCACGAATTTTTAAAATCAATCGTTTTAGTAAATATGAGTTATTTTTTCATATTAAAAAATATTCTAAGGATTCAGTTGTGTGGGTAGAGATATTTCGAATTCTACGTAAGAATTAGGATTATTACTATAATTTTTGCCTCGTTATTAAAATCTAATAACACCGAATAGGTAATAAACCTTCAATTAACATTCGGCGCATACATCTAGTAATTAAAAATTAAAATTATTATAATGTAGTAAACACGTAAACTATAAACTATAGCGAACGGACCATTCTCAAGCGTGCGCATAAATTGAAACGGCGCGGCGCGGCGGGAAAAACTAATAGTTAGCAAATTGAAAATTCGAATAGCAAATGTATAATTTGGACATACAATACATAGCTAGCATACAATACATAGCTGATTTGTTGGTTAATACTAAAGACAAAAAATATAAGTTTTCAAACTCAGGAACTTACCTTCTTAATTGTAACGACTGGAAAAATACATGCTACGTAGGTCAAACGGGTAGAGCCTTTAAAACACGTATAAAAGAGCACATACAGTCATGGTCTAATAATAAAGATAATTCTAATTTTGCCAATCATTTAATAGAAAATAAACATTCCTTTGATTTAAAAAATAATGTAAAAATAATTCATATTGCACCTAAAGGCCATAAACTTGACAAGCTAGAAATTTTCGAAATTTATAGATTAAAAAATAAACCCGACGTAGAATTGCTTAATGAACAGATAACACACATGCATTTTCCATTACTTTACCCATTGTAATATATTTTTACTAATGAATTTTTACCCTTTGTTTTTCAAAAATCATAATTGACAAAAATCACACTCACGAAGGATGGGGCACTAAAAAAAAATACTTAAACTCTTTTAAATAGCATTATATCAACTCTTTAGTTAACCCGAAAAGTTTTTGATTATAATTCTTAAGATAAAAATAACTTTATTTAATTTACTTTCATATAATTTCGAATTATCTCTTCTTACCTCTGTTCTGTATAAATACGTCGAACTCCTTAATAAAGATACCAGTCTCGAAAATGTCGCAAAAGCGATGAAACCGGTCACTGGATATTCCAAATTTTATGATTAAAGTATCACTTGTCTTTTATTTTTATAACAAAATATAATACATATTTATTGCGTTTTCTGAGAAAACTCAATGAATAGGAATTTCAAGCTTAATAAGCATTGCAAGAAAATATTTTAGGATACGAAAAAAATATATAGTCTCGGATCTTTATTGGAAAACCATCCCGTGGAGTCGTAAATGTGCAAAACTTTTTAGGACAATTTCCCTCACTGATTCAGTACTAAATTAGGTGGTTACTTCACGTGTCTACTTATTCTCTTTTTTGTTATAATTGTTTTTAATTTACGTAAACTCAATGTTGAACACATATAAATGTACATTTTTCGTATCCAGGTATATGTAGAATACAGTTTTGTGTGTGAAAAAGAACCAGAACTACATTTTCAGTTTATATTATTTGGTAAATTGACTCTCACCATTCAGCTATTTTAGTGAAATTTTGTTTATTCATATAAAGATACATATTACAAAAAAATAATAACGCATCCCTAACTCTATGAGGCCAAGAGCCCTGTGTTGAGTTGGAATAACAACATAGTGGAAAGAGGAAGAATTCACGTTATTAAAGAATATTAAAATTAATATAAATTTAAATAATCATCGCGACAACACGCTTAATAGTACATATTATATAAAAATCTATGCGATGTCTCGCAGCAGTCTCCTGCAATGGTCTCTTCCCTTAGATAAAATCCAAACTTGTACACTTCTCCTGAAAATGGCGTTCATTTTGGAAAACTTAATATGTTCATCCAGGACATCAAACACTCTTGAGGCCACAAAAGGGAAATTTCTTTGGGTAAAAGTCGTAAGTGTTTTTTGTATTAAATAATTTAAATTGCAGGAAAACCTCGTCCGAGCATTCTGCTGGGATCTCCTTTTGTAACCGCATGACCAGAAATGTGTAAATGTCTTTTTTTTATTGTCTAATATCCAGTACTTTCATAAATTGAAATAATGTCTCAGATGAAAAAAGTGGAAGACATCGAAGCATGACTCTAAGAATTCATTTTTGTACATTATAACCGTTTATCGATTTGAATCATTGATATTTTGTATCTACACACTGGATATGGCACTGAGTAAACGTCATGTGTCGCTTTCAACTGAGGTTCCGGAACTTATCTTGAATTTGGTAGGAAATAGTGTTGTACGAGCAGCGGTCGATAAATGTGAAGCAACGTAAAAGGGCGAAACATACAGCTTTAAATTCACAGTAAACTGGCTTAGACAGTTAGTCAAAATTATACTACAGGTTTTGCTCGGCAATTTTGATGCGGCGTGATGCGACAATGCTCATTTTTAGAACACAATTTGAACCCATTGTTCTATGAAGCATATTTTGTATTTGATTATTTGACCTCGGTGATTTTAATATTTATTTTGATAATTTCCTCGGGGGTGAAAGCTAGCACTTATCTTTAAACTTTTGGACAAACTATTGTTGATCAAACCAACTGGCCCAAGAAGAAGTAGGAAAATTGAACAATATTTAAAGGCGTTGCCTAGCGGGGGAAATAATTCAGTCAGAAAAATCTCACCCACATCAATGGATAAAGGTTTCAGTTCTTTAACTTCACAAAAATCAACAAATGGAAATTTTGAAGGTATGTGAAATTTCAAACATATGCAGAATTATTGTGCATTTTACGCAATGAGCAATGAATGACGGATCATAAACGGGTGTCGTTTTACGGCTAATATCATTGACTTACGAATCAACAGTTCTAAGTTCTCTACCCGCCCTATCATGGTTCGAAAATGACCCCCAAGATGTAAAAAGTTGGGTACATCACAAGAACGCAAATATTTATTTTACAACAATTTTTATTGATGCCTACCGACTTCTTTATTCCCTTAAAAATGTTTTTCGTTTTTATACGATAAATTTATTTTTCCTTATCAAAAAGTATAATTATAATTTTTAATAGCAAATCCTACCTGGTTTTATGAAGTTGATATTATGGGAATTAGTCGGGATCTCCGCTCCGGAGCGCAGAGTTGAGAGGAGATGGGACGACTTTCATCATATTGCTCTGTCAAAGAAAGTAATATCCCTTCGTAAGACAGTTCCTGTAATATTTTCACATGACTGGGTCTTACTGCACTGTTTGTCTTACTCAAATATATCTAGATTGGATGAAAGAGAATTATTACGAAACTAATCTTAATTTGTTATTTGCGTCACGAAACTATTATTTTATGCGCTGTTTCCGCCTCAGTTTACCTAGTACCTGATAAATATTATTACAAGTAGATATTTGACAGTATAAAATTTTAGAGTAGGCGCTTGAAGATACACACCTCTGATACCTGAGGCGTAAGACTCATCATTTTACTACGTGTACTCTGATGCCGATATTTAACATCCTGCATTTTGGGAACTAATTTTGATTTATGTAAAAAAATTAGCAACAATTTTTTTGCTCCAAAAACTGACACCAATATAAAAAAAGGTTCATAATTATCAAAACTAATTTTCTATCTGGACTCTTCGAATTGGACATACTCCACAGAGGTTGTTTTTACTACAAGAAAGTGTGTATGATTTCCAAATGAATAAAATTTAATGAAATCCATTAAATTTCTTATTGCTTAAATAACTAACTTAGTGGTTTGTTAAGATTAAAATATTTCTCAATCCATAAATTTCACTTGGCCCACAAATTCATCATGTGTATTCTGTTATTTTATGTATCCTTTAAATACACATTTGTACCATAGAAAGGTTTTTGCGTATAAGATAGTAAATATTTTTAACAAAATATTTCCTCGCTTTGCATGGGTAATATTTTATTATTTTGAGCTGGACAAACCAAGTTTTCGAAAGGATCGAGAGTTTCAAATACCTGCGAGTAAATTATGTTATGGAACATAGCAGCTTTCAAAAAGAACTGGGAGTGCGGCTATGAATAGCAGGCACCACATTCAACAGTATAAAGGCAGTCTGGAGATCGGATATTTACTCAATGAAAACCAAATGCCGCCTGTATAATGCCTGCATACCTATTTTCCTCTACGGATGCGATTCATGGTACCTCGCCCTGGCCCTAAACAGCAAAATTCTGAGTATCGAAAATAGATGTCTCAGAAGAATCTTGGGTGTGCAGTGGTTTGACTTAGTGAGGAATGAAGTAATAAGGAAACGGACGAGACAAACTCCGATGACAAATATCATCAAGCGTAGGTGATACGGTTGGCATGGCCATGTACTGCGAATGCCTCCTGAGAGCCTTAACCACGCTTGCCTACTTCAAAAGACATCGGGTTCTCGACGCCCCGGACGTCCACTGCTGACTGTTCGTCGGCATTTTTGTCAAAACTATGGGACGCGAACCGACAGAGATACTTAGAGGATCTTCCTGCACACCATATGCTCTAACTAGGGAGCGGACATGGAATTATAAGAGCTGGGCAAAGTCTCAAACAAAAGATACAAAAGTAATAAAATGTGGAAATACGCTTATAAATAAAAATACGCTCATAATACACAAAACCTGAACCATAAACAGAATGCATGTTAACTATTGCTCCTTCAATCAAATTTTAGTACTTAGAACTTTTCAAGCTTTAAGACTTTAATAAAGCTTAAACTTGTGGCTTTTACTTGGCTATTTAACGGTGCGGGTGTCTGAAAAGCTATTTGAGATTTCACAAAGACGCGCTGAATGCTGTGAGCTACGGATCTAAATAAATAGCAGTAGTTTCGGGAGCCTCCGCCCTGTGGGGACAGGCGGAGAGCGGTGCGATGGCTCCCCAGCGTTAGTCAGTTCTAGTTCTGGAAGCTTTCTATCAACACAAAGAGACTGAATCCACAATCCTCTTCAGCGTTTTTCTTGAGAAATTCTGAATTAAAATTCCAAAAATCGAATTAAAAGTTAAAAAAACGTATTCAAAACATTAATGCAGAAATTACGAACATATTGGAATTGTATTTTATTTCTGGTATGTTTTATATTTGATCGTTTTAAAGGGAATATTTATTCACTTCAGATAACATAATTGCACCATTATGTTACTCCCAGGAGTTATTAGAAACTCATTTGGGACCGTACATAAGAAAAAACATTTTTTTGACAATACATAATATCATACAAATTAATACATCCGAAATAAAAAGAAAACATTATTGTATTAGAAACATAAAACACCATCTTATTCAAACTACATTAAAAATTATCACTATCAAAAAGATTTAAGAAATATTTTTTTAATTGCGACACTTCTGAATTTTTTATTCAGTTTTTCGTGTCTTAGCTCATCGGGCAGTTTATTATATTCGGAATGGCCAATATTTTCCAAGGACCTACTGCCAAACTTTGTTGAGCGAAACTTAGACACATGAAGATTCCCGGAATAACGCGTATTGTAATTATGAATATTATGACCAAATGTGTATTTTAAATTTGAGTAAGCAGAAAAGTTGATGATATTTAAAATAGTATTGGTTATGTCATGCAGTGGCATTACCTTGAAAGGAAGTATCTTTGTTTGTCGATAGATATCCTTGACATGGGAATCCCGTTTAAGTCCAAGAATTGTTTATTGTTTTTTTAATTTATTTATTACTAACACTTTATGTGCTTTTACATTTTTTTTCACTTATAAGGGCGGGTATATTGCCTTAGAGAAATTTCTTCCTAATTGGCCTAACCAAACCGTTGATTTGAGAAAATGCAAAGTAAATGGGAATTCATTGTACTATGGGTATTTTGTTTTTTTTTTTTAAGGATTAAGCAATATCTTCATAAAGTGACCTCCATATTATTTTACTTTAATCCTTTATTATAGTTTTGACTCCCATATTGTTTATTTACATTTTTAAAATTTCATTTAATTTTATTATTATTATTATTTTATTTTTTTAAACTGTTTTTTATTTTATTTTCTATCAGTTTTTTTTATTTTAGTTTTTATTTTATTTAAATTTTAACTTACCTTTTAACAGTTAAACTATATATGGACTCAATAATATTGTAATACAAGCTAACTTAGCTTAACTTAAGAAATAAGCTTTAAAAATAGGTTTCTACAAATTATTGTAAAAAGTAAGTCATTATCAGCAGTCCTCTCTCGTCCAATAGTGAATATAGGCCTCCCCCGTAATTTTTCACATCAACCTATCCTGACCCGACCGCATCCAACCACTTCCTGCAACTCGTCTTAAGTCATCAGACTACCTTGCCTGTGGCCTGCCGACATATCTTCTGCCTGTTCCAGGACTGTTTTAGTCCATCTAGAGTCTGAGGTTCAGGGTATATGACCAACCCAGTTCCATTTCTGGTTGGCAACCCTGTGGACCACATCGGTGACCTTCGATCTCGCTCTTATCCATGTGTTGTCTCTTCTGACTCTCAACAAAAAAACTTGCACCGTCTTTGTGTCACTGATAACGTGTAAAAAATAAATCGTAAACAAAAAAGTTTCACAGCCATATTATGTCAGTACAGGGAGAAAACAAACATCAAAAAGTTTATTGTTTAAGTAATGGGAGTACTTCGGAGACTTTAGTAACAATGTTAGTAAAGAAATACAATACATGATCATTATACTATACATATTATAATAATTACACAAACCAAAATCATTATTCCTCTTTCCGCACCTAATGGTGCAAAGGATACCGCATTGGTACACCAATCACAGCGTATCTTGATCATTTTTGTTACATGAAGGTAAGATGATTAATCTTAAATATTTCATGTCAGCCATGTCGGGAATCGAACCCAAAACCTCTTGCATGGTTGGTGAACGCGCTGACCACTTCGCCTCAAGGCCGACTTTCAGTGAAAAGGGTGGGATTAGTACAGGGATACGTGTAGAGAAAATAATAAGGAGGAGAAGGGAGAGTTCAAAAATATAAATAGTAATATTTAGTAATCTTTATTGAAATTAAAAAATTAAAACAGGGATAGAGAATACCTTAAAGAAGGGAATATGGAAGTCTAGGCATTCACACGTCTTATGACCAGTCATTGGCTGGTTTAAGTCGCCACTTTGCACACTATGTAACATTCACCATTTTGCCTATGTTTGAATATCCATATTTCTTCAATTCTTCCATTTATTGATTTTATTGAAGCAAAAGAGCAGAAACCTTTATTCTTGTGAAGAGATCAATCTGTCTGAATTATTTTATATACATAAAATCTTTGAAAAATGAGGAGACTACAACAGACAGTTGTTAAAATGTATAAGGGTCCGTAAGATCTCCTATCTGGGTCACATCCCGCGTAGAGACAAGTATAAAATCCTCCAACTTGTACTGATGTGCAAGATTAAGGGAAATCGTGGACGTCCATCTTCAAGTATTTGATGGACTTGATCGTGCCATGTCTTTCTCGGTCTTCCTTGTTTTCTGCATCCATTAACATTAACATCGTAGATCCTAATAGCCGTTCTTTCGCTGTCCATTCGCTCTACTTGTCCAAACTTAATTTAACCTACTTTCATCATCACTTTTTCAATTCCATACTTCGCTCCCATACATTAGAGTTGGCACTAGAACTCCATTGTGAACTGCTAGTTTAGCCTCCTGCGATAAACATTTGTTTTCCAAAGTAGATTTCAGTGCACAGTTCACCCTGTTCCCGTCACTCACTCTCCTTTCAATATCTTTCTCGGTATTTCTATCTCTAGTAAACATACTTCCGAAATATACAAATTCTTCTACCTGATTCAGAATATCTCCGTTCACACTGATCTCTCTTTTCGAAAACCATCATTTTCGATATTTCAACATTCATAAGCAAATCGCTTTTCTTGCATATATCGAAGACTTTCGTTAGCAAGAATTGCAGGTCTACTTTGCTGCTAGCAAGAAGCACGGCATCATCAACATACAGAAGACAGTTAACAGTTATACCACTCATTTTTGCTCCTATTCTTAAATCTTTCAGTTCTTTCATATAGTTATCGATGTATATGTTGAACAACCATGGTGACATTACACATCCCTGTTTGACTCCTTTAGGAATGTTAAACCACGATGTGAATGACCCATTTACCTTCACATATGCTTTGCTGTCCTTGTACAGTGACGCAATAGCCCTTGTCAGGTTACCATTCACTCCATACTCCGATAAAACCTTCCACAATTTATCTCTTCCTTCTTCTTTCTTATATTGGAAGAATAATTCATTGTACTGATTTATAATAATGTAGGTAATTGATATATCCCTAAATAGTTGATTTTATCTTTTCAATTTTACCTTATTTTTTTTTAAAAACATTTTAGGTGTGTAGAATGCTAGTTCACACTTTTTTCGGAGATCCACGATAAGTTTTGACCAAAAAAATTATCTTTTTAAATAATAACCCGCATAGTCTCTATTTTGAGGCTTGTCAGCAGGTGGGATAGAGGGAATATGGAAGGAGGTTATGTAAAAGTAATGTAATGTAAGGTAAATTTAATTCGGCAAGTTGTTATATAACTACTCATAACTTATTTACTTATTTGTTTACTTAATTAATTTTTACTCTTATTATTCATTTGAATCATTTTTATTTTTACCATGAAAAATAATTAAAAAATTATACAATGAAATAATTAAATTAAAATTTTATTTACCTGATCTAAACTTCGCTACATCGTTTATTATATTATTAAATAACTTGTCTGTGTTATGTTTTTTTATGTGTATAAGTTATCAATATGTATTTTGTATATTGGTGTGTTGTAATATTTATAAATGTGCTGATTTGAGTATAGGAGAGTCCCGACTTAACACAGTATTTTGTAACATGTCTGTACTTAAAAATTAATAATTGTTTATCGTGTTTATTAAATAAATTAAATTTACTTACATTTGTTGAAACGTTCGATCATAAAGTTAATTCGTTAATTATAAATAATCGGATATTTTTTTTATATATTAGCCAATACTCATACCATAGAATAAAGAATAGTCCAGAAGGAGCGGACTGTGTCCAATAATTTCCCCACTTAAGCTAGGGTTTCCTAGGACAGCGGTGCCCGTATTTTTACGGCCGTAGTGAACGGTGATGCGGTGGATAACCGTCGTAACGGTGACTAGAGTGTGGTTTCCTAGGAAAACGGTGTTATCAGCACCATTTAACACCGTTTCCCTAGGAAACCACTCTCTAGTCGACGTTACGACGGCTGTCTACCGCATCACCGTTCACTATGGCCGTTAAAATACGGGCACCGCTGTCCTAGGAAACCCTAGCTTTAGACACACTTTCGCCGCGCGCATACTTGAAGTCACCGAGTAATGTTGCCAGATCGCGAAAAATGAACACAAATGTAAGGTAAAAAAAAACTATTTATTCATTTTTCTAAAATTTTATTGTGCACTCGGAAACATTGATTGACACAACAGAGTAGATAACTAAAGGGTCATTCAATAAGAGTAATTGAATTAATGAACTTTGAACTTAAAATAAAAAACAAATTTTACTTTACATAAAACGGATATTTTTATATCATGTCAAATAATATTTTATGTTTTAAAGATAATGTCGGCCAAATGTCCACCACGGCGGTGTTTAATCCGAGGTTCAATTTTCATTATTTCTCTTATTATATGAAAAAAGTAGGGTAAAAAAATTTTCTACTCTGACAACACTAATGAAATTTCCATTTTATTTCTTCAACAATCTGACAGATGGAAAAATAATTCAATTTTTAAGTAATGCATTTGTGACAAACACATTCGTTTGATAATTACACATGAAATGTGATTACATCCTGTTTCTTTAAGATCCTAGCAGTATTTCTACACTAAAAGAACACAACACGGCATGGTTAAATTAGAATCAGGAGTTGCGTACTGAGCGACGTCTACGAAGAAACTAATGGGTCAAAACGTAAACCTACTCATTTATGAGTAGTTGAGTTACCTTCTGTTTGATGTGCGTATGCGGTTTCTGGACTATTCTTAATTCTATGATTCATACGTTATTCATATTTGATATGCATCCAAGATAAAAAAAAATATCATTTATTTTTCATATTGTCAAAGGTGTGACGTGTAATTAAAAATACTATTTGAAATATCTGAACCGAGGCGTTTACTACAATAGCGTATTTTTAATTGTTTATGAGATAAACGAAGTAATAAGTCTTATTAGTAATTCATAGTTGCGCTGTTAAATCTGTTTCTCTACCGAGAATCCTGCGGGGGGTATTTATTAAAAGCTGGAAGTTTGGCTATAAAGTGAAGATTGAAGATAGTAAGCTTTCTTATTTCCACGGGAGCGAATGTAATTATATTCCACCTTGGCAAGGCAAGTTAAGCCTGTGACGTGGTAAAGCGGTGCCGGGGACGACCAGTGCTGGGCCAGACCAAAGCTCCACTGCAGTCTCAAACTTAGATATTAAATATTCATGATACCCTTCAAAATGTGCAACGAATGAATAGTAAAAGTGCTTTTTTTATTAAGACGATCCATCCTTGCAGGGCCGATTCTATGATGCAATATTTTAATTTTAATTAGTCTCATTTTTTTTTTCAAAAGCTGCGTGCATCGTTGTTTGTCGGTAGGAGTCAGCGGATCAGATTCTTTCCTTACATTCATTATGATTTCATCCCATTTATTTATTTTATTAAATCCATTAGGATTATAAGTAATACTAAAATAATATTAACTGTCATTTGATACATTTTTGAAAATCGCACTCATGAATAATGCACCCCTGTTGGTGAGAAGAGCCGAGTTTGACATTTGCAAAAAGAATTGTAAGTTGGAAATGAATTATTTTATGTTTTGGAACTCAACCAAAAACAAGTACCTAGGAACTTAATTATCAATAAAAAGTATTTTTCCAAAGTAATAGCAGGCAAGCCAACGTTAGGGCAGGACAACGTCTGTCGGGTCCGCTAGTAATATATAAAAATGCTAATCTCTCGGATATAAAGTTCATTTATATACTCGTATAGTTAGCTATACGACTATATAAATAATATCATTTTATTAATTTGTTCACCGTTTGGACGGTGAACAAATTATGTATAAAATAAGCTCGCGAAGTTTTCTAGTGAATTCGATATTTTCCTTCCCACAAACGATCGAATTACGCGGGCACTGCGTACCCTGTTCCTATTGCAGCAAGAATAGGAAGTTTTCAGTGACGGAATTAACTGTGGACTTCAATTTCATCAATCAATTTAAATCCAAAATACAATTTTCAGCATTAGTAGTTATTGTTTATGTTCAAAGAATATTCAAAAACAGTTTGTTTCTTTTTTGGGTGATACCGTGTGTGTTGGATTTGTTTCGACGTTTTGGCAACCATTACAGGAGCCATCTTCAGACATCACTCAGTTTACCCTGAACGTCGGAACAAATCCAACATATCACCCAAAAAAGAAACATATTGATAACAGTGACCGTGAAAACCTTCGCACCTATTTAAAAACAGCTTCATCTTACCAACAATGTTTTGAGTTTGTTCAAATTTTTGTAGACAAGGGCTGGATTCAACCCCCTAGAGAGCTGTTTAGATTAACATATTACAATAGACAGGGAAAACATTTTAGGGAAGGGAATATATGAGTCTAGGCATCCACAGGGCTTGGACCTGTCATTGGCTGGTTAAAGTGGCCACTTCACACAGTGTCTAGACTTCTATATTCCCTTCTGTAAAATGTTCTTCATGTCTGTTGTAACATGTTAACTTCATTTTATTTTCAAGTAAAACATATGGGTTAATTAGATAAACTTCTAAATAAGTTTTATTTTACATACGTTTTATTTTTAAATAAACACCAGCTTATAAACCATTTTAAATATCGAAGGTTTTTTTTTAAAATTGGAATTGCAGTATAATTGACCTTGCTTCTAGTGTACAATGTTTATATTTTACAAGTTGATGTTGTTTCCTGGCTACTCGTATCTATATCTGAGAAGTGTTGGCAAAATGAAGAAATTTCGACTGTCGACCTTTAAAGGAACTTCTCCGCGTTTGCTTAATGAAGAAAAAACCACAGAAAGCTCATTCAAGAGAAGCCGCACTATTTACAGACATCAGTAAGCCTTCATTATCATTTATTGCCTTTATTACCTCACTATTCTAACTATGAAAGATGCTACCTCTTATGATAAGTCTTTGTGACTTATTACGGAATGGATGTGCCTTGGATCCTCACCGACACATCTGCATCGCGCCTCCAGGTTGTGATTTTGACGCTGAAAAGGGGGCAATGTATCAACAATTGGGGAACATCTTGAGGGGTTCCATCATCACATGGACAGCAGTTGATCTCGGAATGTTTAAAACGGTGTAGGTAGCTCAAAAGCCCGCCGTGGTCTGTAAGGGTTTGTGTGAGTTCGAAGCTCATACGGATGTATATTTAAATAATGATAATATTTTTAACATCTTTTGTAAAGGTTGTCTGAGTCTTTTGTTTAGTTTTGTCTGGTAATTTATTGTAAAGTTTCAATCCTTTGTTTTAGAAGGTTGTTCATAATATGTTTCTGATATTCTCGTATTGTGTCCATGTATACTATTTTTTTCAAGTTTTAGTTCTTCGTCTATAATTACATAAATGAATATTTTTTAAGGATTCTGGATTAGAGACTTCAGTTACATTTAATTGCATAGTTTGTTTAAAGAGTTTTTTAGTTGCTGTTAAATGGAGAAGGTCATATACTAACTTTAATATTTTATTTTGCTGTCCGTAGTCTGTTTATGTCATTTTGATTTCCTGTTCCCCGTAGTAGTTGCATAAAACATATTTTAGTTTTTACATAGGCTTCGTACATTAGATTTTTTTCCGTTTTTTTAACTAAGTTTTTGATTTTAAAAAAAGACTCGACAATGTCACCACTTTGCTAATTAAATTGTTGATATGAATTGTCCATGTCAATTATCTGTCTATTATTAGTTCTAAGTATTTAACATGTTAAATTTCAGTTAGTCATTAATCATTAACGTACGCATCTAATTTATGAAAAAAAAATCTATGGATAATTTTGCATTTTTTTATTGCAAGTTTATGTTTGTATGTAAGTATATGTTCATGTACGTGCATTACAAGTGCTCCGACTTAACACAAATTTTCTTGCGAGTCGGGCGAAGGTTACTATCATGGATACTATTTGGTAAATTATATGTTGTGATAAAATAAACATATTTAAAATTTCTTCAATTCACTTGTAACATTATTCTTTTGGATGATTTTTGAAAACATTTATGGAGACATACATAATTATAAATTTCTTCGTTATTTTCTATTATTTAAAAAATCCTTTGTAACTTCTACACAATCCATCGGTTGATTGTAAATTCGCTAAAACTAATGTGGATGGAAATCAATTGTTGAACGCCGACAGCTAAAGTCATTATCTGGAGCCAGTATCTTGTTGGAAATCAGCTGAAAGCATTGCGAAATTCTATCGTTAGCGTTCCACAGCCCCGCGAGGGCGAAGCCACACGGGGCAGGTGGCACTTATCTGGAAGCAGGTAAAAGAGAAATCGTAGAATGCATAAATCTCCCAAATCTGCATACACCAGTGACTACCGACCTACTCTGCCCCTTCCACTGGCCTACGTCGCCCCCCCTCCCTCCGCCCTGCAGGAGAATTAATGGCCCCTATAGTCACATCTTCGCTGAATGGCCGAAATAAAGGTAACATTTCCGTACTGAAATGTGTTCCCATAAATACATGTAATCTTATGTTCATCTCTTGCAACCCTTACTTACAGATTGTTAATGTTGTGTGATTATTTATTCTAAAAGAATAGATGCTCTTTATGAATATAATGAGAGCCGGGATAAGTTAGATCTCAATGTATTTATTCGAGTACGTTAAATACCTCCTCTAAAGCTTCATCTACTTTATAACTATGAGGAACTTCAGTTTTACAGCAAATTGGATACAATAATACAATGTTCTCTTGCGCGCGGTAAAAATTGGAGCATCAAATTGTACGGCAAAGTTTCCTGAAAATGTTTTACGTTTCCTGAAAACTACTTTGAACGAAGCCACACTTCATGTAAATCAACCCATGATAAGAGAGTTATGTAAGATTTCCCGTTTACTTGCCATCAATGGACCAATGAGCAGAACTGATCGAAAATAAGCGAATGAGAACCTTTGACGTCATACGCGGAGTTATTTTAGAAATACAAAATTTTAAAAAATCATAGCGCTAATAATACGATACATAAAAGTTGGAAAAAAATCGTATTAATTTAATAGTTTATTAACAAATAAAAAAACACCGAACTTTCTCATTGTATCCCTATTTATTTTTTATTGTAATCAGTCAATACGTAATTTTTCAATGATGCTTAAATAAAAAAAAAAAATCATTTGCAACGAATAACATTATGACATACATTATACTTATAAGGAAAAAATATAATATTTAAGTAAGCCTCCATGGACTAAAAGTTTTCAAAAATCCCTAAAATAAATAATTTTTTTATGTGAATCATACCCAACCAATCACAATTTTTATTTATTGAAAACATTGTCCAGTTTACAAGAGTTTACAAACAACAGGAAAATATATAGTTTTTACTTAATAACTGTCGATGAAATACAATCTTTTTATGTACTTATTAGTAACCAAAAAAATATTTTTTTACTTTCAATTTACCTCTAAAACGGTTAATCGCATTACCACCAATCGCGTCACCATTTGGTTAAATTTTTGACTTTGTTTGTGACCGTTTTAATTTAAATAGAACATCGTCATAAATCTTGACGTCACAATTATCAAGGTTCAAACATGTCACGTTTTTAAGGAGACATATTTTTCAACAGTTTTATTTTACAAGTTATGTATGATAACATTTAGTCTCAATATCTTTAGTGATTAAGATTATATACATAAAGCATACGAAATTTAACTTTAAAATTAAATACATTTAAAGCATACGCAAAAAAATATTGAAATTTTATTTTCAAATGTTTAAAAATATATTTAATGTTAAAATTTCATTCCATTTGCAATTGTAAAGTCATTTTTTTAGCAAAGTCAATATAACAACTTTGTACATGGTCAAATAAAAACATTATCCTAAAATCTGCTAATCTTCTTTAGTCGCTTAGGCAGACTTGAAGCTCCGTCATCCAAGCGTACTCGTTTTATGACTCTTGTGGAACCATCGCGCCACGCCGATACACGGAACGTGTTGGAAGAGGAGAATCCGAATGTCTCCCCATTCCCACTCTTCTTCAATGCCCCAGCTTCGTGCAGGTCTCCACCAGATCCGAACCTTCTCAGATTGAGAGGATCGCAGGTCATCGCGGTTCGTGCTATCTTACGGAGCCTGGTTCTCAAAACTTTGTCACCCTTGATGACGTCATTCCAAACAGCATCAACTTTTGAGGCAGCGCATAGAGACTTGTCATCCAGCTTCCTGTCAAACGAAGAGACAAAAACAAGGTACAAATCACGGCATGAGAACGTCAAATATTATTGTAAATACATACCTGAATACGAGGGAGGCAATCTCAAAAGGCAATTTGGTTACTAGATCAATGTAATCTGATCCAACTCGACTAACTCCAATAACACACAATAGTGAATAGAAAGAATCCATTTTGCGATTGTAAGTATGTAGCAATGATTGAATTAAAGTTTTTTTTATGAAACGGGATGTTTTGTTCGTTGGTTACATGATTTAATTTGTACCGTGTCGCAGTCGCCATACCACGGTTATCTACTAAGAGCCGTTGGACGTGAGTCATTCTATTGTTTCTTGCATGTGTACATAAAACCTTTCATATTTTTACAATCAAATATACACTGTGCTCAATCATTATATTTTATTTTTTTAAATATTTTTTTTTAATTATCTAAAATTTATTGTAAATTAAATAATAGAGTCGTCGTCTAATACATGTATTTAACTCAACAAATTATCGAATATGTCCAAATATTTATAGACAGGCTGGATTTCCTCCGTATAGAGTTATTAAGATCTCAATTTGTTGAAACAGATAGAGAAAACATTTTTGATAAGTGATTATGAAAGTCTAAAGATAGATGAAAATTGACTAATCTGCTTTCCTACTACACTTTTATTTGCTTATTGTATATCTTGATACTGTAAAGTTTTTTGGATGATTTATTTTTGTATGATTTAATTTAGTACTCACTGTTATTTGGCATATTAGTTTTTAATTGTGATTCCGTATTATATTCTATTTATTTCAATGAAACTATTATTTATTATATTGGATTATGTATGTAACTAAACGTGTATAATTTATATTTAAAAAAAATATGTTACATTCTTTGGAATTTTATTATTTATTATTTATACTTTGTTTTTCTGGATTGTTATTATAATATAATGTATTTTACTGAGTATTTTTTATTGTTTATTATTATGGCTTAGCACGGGCACAGCCTAAAAAGCCTTTATCGGTTCATGAATATGTAAACGAGTGTCATTTTGAATGAGTAAATAAATAACTAATTTATTTATGGTACTTTTTCTAATTTATGTTTATGCTAAAATTTGTTTATATTATTATTATTGATTTGAATTGTTTAAGCGTCATTTAATGAAAAAAAATACACGTCTAAAAAAGAAGGTCCTGCCTAAACACATGAATTTAGTAACTAGACAAGAACTGAAACAATAAACCTCTGTGCATTTTAAAACTGTGAAATAAATTAAAAAAAATATTAAAATATAAAAATTATCTTTAAAAAATGTTTCGCCCTCTCTATTGCAATCAATTTATTTTTGAAACTGAAATGCTAATATACAGTACACATAACTAGCGATTTCAATTGGTCCACGAATAATTTATTTAGGAATTTATCATAAATATGCATAAATTACTCCATAAGATGTATTTATATTATATAACCGACATAATACACATATTTCTTAGTATTTTATCCCTTTTTATCCATTTATCGAACGCGATACGACATAAAATAAACAATGATCGATCGTATGATGTAATATGTTAGCATTGAATGATAGCGACATCCCTTGATTTTTATATCCCCGTAAAACTTTATAGATTAAATATCTGACGATGCGGTGGAGCGATGTTATCACTTACAAAATGTTACATTTTATGATGCAAGCCATAGTATCAATACTGTTTTTACCCTAAAGAAATATAGCATACCATTTTTATGTATATTCATATGTTTATAATAATTATTTTACATTAGACCATTGAAAATCGCTTTTATAAAATGTGTTTTTAATTTTAATTTTGAATTTTAAAGTAGCACACACAAACATATTTTTATATGTGCTCTAATTATAACAATGTACATATATTTCATTTATAAGTTGTATAACACATATTTCTTAACCTCCAGTTAGAATTTTGAATATTTTTTTGCCCATAAATGTTTTTTTTCGTATCATGATATTTTTAACGGCCTTATTTATTTATTTGTTTTTACAGAAAAAAACAGTCAACAATGATATAATAACATAAACAAGATACTGTCTAAAGACAGGCCAGCGAAGTTTCAAAGGTACCACAAAAGGGTGTGTTTGAGTGGGAGTAAGAGTTCAGGTGTGTATAAGCGTGAGCATCATTAAATAGGAAGTGGGAGCGTATCGCAGCCAGAAATAATGAGTCTTAATTTATTTTTAAATAGTTAAATATATCATGTTAAATATATCAATAGATGAAAAAAAAGCGTTATAGTTCAAGCAAGAACGATAGAGGAAAGAGTCTTGTGCATAGTTACTCGTATGTTTATAGTTTATATTATATATATTGATTAAAAAATAAATGCTGGAGTTCTTATTATTTAATCAAATATTTAAATTTTCAGACCATTTCCTTAAAGTCGTAAATATCTTGTGCTAAAAAAATGGAAGTCGAGTTGCGATAGAGTAGGATTTGAACCTCGAACCTCGGAATATTAAACGGAATATTGTGATTTCGCTTTTTCTAAATGGAGGTCTATTTTTTACTTTTTTTCTGGTATTGCGATCATGTTCGTTATAAAATACATTTTTTTACAGAATATTATTCTTATTTTAGAATTAATAATATGTATAAACAAAAACCGAAATTCTTAAAAAGTCAAATTAATATATAATAGTTTTTTTTTTTAATTAGGCAAATAACAGATAAAATAATCAGTTTATTGAGTTAATTAGACAAATAACAGATAAAATAACCAGTTTATATTTTAATTAAAAAAATAATGACGATTGTTTTACAAAAAAAATATATCTAATCATATAAATTACTTTTAAAGTATTAACTTTGTGGTCAAACATTTTAACTAATGTTATTTAATATTAGTCTTATATTTAACTCGGCGTGTAATTTATGTATTATTTCATAAATATTATATATACTACTGGCGATGCGTGAGCTGGTTCTCGGCAGTAGGTATATAAAATTTTGCAAATGTCACAGCGCAAATGGATGCAAGGAAATGGAGTGAATGGACTGACCTTTTTAGTTGATTTTCTTGTTTTCTCCAAACTTAGCTGAGGCGGCGATAAGGCGGAGCGAGCGGCGAAACTTTCAACAGAACATGCACTTCGATCGCGGTCAAATCGGACACTGACCCCAGGTGGCAAAATCATCAACTCAATAGTTATTAGAACTATAAAGGTGCAAAAGGGACAGGATTCAAGTGGGCGAGAGAAAAGGAGACAGGCATAGGAATTTATTTACGCTGTGACACATTTTCAATCGGCCTAACCATGCCCCCCAGCTTGACAGAACGCAGTCCTTTCAAAAAAAACAACAACAAAAAAAACTGTATGTTTATATACGCGATAATGAAAGAAAAAAAACAAACTATAAATTACATATAAACATATCATGGAATATCTTTTCCATTTTTAGATTAACACCTGATTAGGCAGGTGATAGAGCGTTTGAGCGACGAAAGGACGCATTCAAATAATCCTAACTATGTTGTAATGACAACAAGCTAAATTAACATAAAGAGCGAAAACTAACTAAATTTCTTAATTAATTATAAGTAAGTGGACTGTATTTTTAATGTTTTATTGATTAGGCAAAGGGCAAACCTTTACGACAGGACGCCTATATATGCCTGTTTTTGTTCGGACATTTACTACTCTAACTACACCGTCACTTCCGGGAAAAATGTCTTCGATTATCCCAAGCGGCCAAATGAATGGTGGACTATTATCTGATTTAAGTAGAACTACAGTGCCTTTCCGAATGGAATCTGTGTCTGTGTTCCATTTTTGACGCGCTTGAAGAGTATTAAGATACTCTTTTTTCCATCTTTTCCAAAACGATTGAACTAAATGATCGACATATCGTTTTCGATGTAAGAGATTTATTTCCTTAGGGAAAGTGTTTTCAGTGGGTAATGACTTGAGAGGAGTCAGCGTAAGAAAGTGCGCTGGGGTTAAAGCCAAAGGTTCCGAAGGATCGGAACTTAAACAAGAAAGCGGTCTTGAATTTAAAATTGATTCAATTTGCGCAAGTACTGTCGACATTTCTTCAAATGTAAGTAGTTGTTTTCCGACCACCCTATTGAGATGGAGTTTGACACATCGGACGTTACTCTCCCAAATTCCTCCAAAATGAGGGGCGGACGGTGGATTGAATTTCCAATCTATCTGATTTTCTCGTAATTCTGTCGCGAATTTATTATTAAAGTCCCGAGACTCCAGTAGAGTGTAGACAGAATCGAGATGAGACTTTGCTCCTATGAAATTGGTTCCACAGTCAGAATACATAACCTTTACTGGTCCACGTCGCGATAAAAATCGTTTGAATGCGTTTATAAACGATTCCGTGCTTAGATCGGAGGCTAGTTCAATATGAACTGCCTTAGTGATTAGACATACAAACAAGCATAAGTATGATTTTACACTGCGTACACCTCTTTTCCTCCAAGGTACGATACTTAAAGGACCGGCGTAGTCTACCCCGCAATGGGAAAAGGCCTTGGCCTCATTTACTCGACAGGCGGGTAAGTCTGCCATTAGCGGAAATTGCGATTTTGGATTTGACTTAAAACAAATATTACATAATTGCACACGTTTGCGTACTATGTTACGCGCTGATAAAATCCAATAATTTTGTCGTAAAAGTGATATAAGTAATTGCGGGCCTGTGTGTAGGTATTTACGATGATAATAATCAATCAGAAGATCGACAATGTGACCTCGACTAGGTAAAATAATCGGATGCCGGCTATCGTAGGGCAAGTCTGATTTTCCCAGCCTACCACCTACTCTTATCAATCCATTCGTATCGATAAAAGCATTTAATTTGCGGAAAGCGGGCGACCATTTTCTACTTCCGAGTGCCTTTTTGATTTCGTCCGAGAAATGCAAATATTGAAAATCTTTGATAATAGCAGTTTCCGCGAATTGCATATGAGATATTTCAAATTCGGCGGGTAATTTTTTAATAAAGCGAAATATATAAATTACGATTCTAAGTAATTTAGGCCATGAAGAAATGCGCGAAGCGAGCGAACATAATAATGTTTGTTTAGGTAGATTAGCGGAAAACGTCATCACTTTAGTTTTCATTTCGGGCGGATTTTCAACTGTACTTGGATCGAACTTATTTACCGGCCATTCTTCTACCGGTAAGCGTGCAAAGCTAGGACCTTTGAACCAAAGCGGATGGTCAATTAATTGAGCAGGAGTCAGGCCCCGAGATAAACAATCTGCGGGATTGTCTTTTCCAGATATATGGTAAAACTTACATGGAGCTATATTATCTTGGATTATAGTAACCCGATTTGCAATAAATGTCTGCCAACGAGACGGATGCGAGTGGACCCAGGACAGAGCTACGGTACTGTCGGAAAACGCATAAACATGATTAATTTTGCAGCGGGGTGCGTATGTATCGATAACTACACGCAATAATTTTGACAAAATTAAAATTCCAGATAACTCCAGCCTCGCTAACGATATATTACGACATGGAGCAACTCTAGATTTTGCGCAAACTAAACTTATTCGGATCTGATTGTCTGAGGGGTTGTAAGCGTGAATGTAAACTACAGCACCGTATGCCTTTTCACTGGCGTCTGCGAATCCTACAACGGAGATAATAGAGTCCTGTGTAACGCCTACATGTCGTGACAATTGAATATTTTGAAGGAGCGGAAGTTCAGATTCAAAGTTTTCCCATATGGAAATTATATTTTCAGGAGGACTATCATCCCAGTCAACTCTGTTTTCCCAAAGGTATTTCATAATTTATTTAGACATAAGAGTCACCGGCGCAACAAAACCCATCAAATCCCAAAAACGAGCGATCGTGGATAAAATATTTCTTTTTGGGCATTTGCGAGTTTTGTTGTTGACGCTGAAGGTGAAAACATCACTAGCGGGTAGCCATTGTAACCCCAGAATTTTACAATAGTCTTCTGAGCTGAATTCCACCGTTTCAGAAATGCGATAAGCTTGAGGTATGCTTTTCATCACTTGTGGCGAATTACTGGAGAATTTCACCAATTCGAAACCCCCAAAAAGAAATAACCTAATCAGTTGGTTTGAGAGTTCGATAGCCTCGCTCTCATTTAGACAGCTCGTAGCTAAGTCGTCCATATACAAATCTCTCTCCGCGACTTGGGCTGCGAGAGGAGCGCGTTCCCGCTCATCTCGAGCCAGCTGACGAATCGTGCGCATGGCGAGATATGGGCTGCACCTTAGACCAAACGGGACGCGTGTCATTTCGTATAATTGAAGCGGTGCATTTACATCGAAGCGATATAATATTCTCTGGTAACATCGATGTTTTTTGTCGACTAATATTTGCGAATACATTTTACGGATGTCCGCGCTCAAAGCTATCGGAAACAAACGAAAGTGTAAAATGATTTGAAATAAATCATTCTGTAAATTTTTTCCGGTATGCAAAATATCATTTAATGATTTTCCGGACGTGGTACACATGCTAGCGTCCATTACAGCGCGAACCTTCGTCGTTGTTTTATCTTCGCGTACCACTGCGTGATGTGGTGCTACATATTGAATACTAGAGCGCGTTTTCAAATTTAGCTCTATAGGTGTTAAATAATCTTCCCTTAAATATTCTTCGAAGATTTTATCGTATTCCATTTTTATAGATGGATTAGATAAAAGCTTGCGTTCTAAATAATAGAATCTCCTTTCGGCTAACTTGAGCGAATCGCCAAGGAGACTCGATTCGGATTTAAAGGGTAATACAACTGTGTACCGACCGGTTTCGTCGCGGGTAGTTGTATTCTTATAAATTTGTTCGCATTCCAATTCGTCAATTGTTTGCGTGGACGCGTTAGGAACATCTTCTAATTCGAAAAATCGATTCATGCGATTTTCGAATGATTCAGTTACCGTAAAATATGCGCGATTGTTATCTATTGCGGTGTGTATGGGAGCCTGTCCCATAATCAAAAAACCGAATAAAGTTTCTAAAGCTACCGGTTCACCTAAAGCGCGCGAAATGGTTTTATTGCATAAAACCCGTGTAAATAAATCTGCACCGATAATCAAGTCGATTTTTGCAGGTTTGTCAAAATATTCATCTGCGAGGCGAATATTTTCTAAGTACTCGAAATCTGCGATATTTACGTTAGTGTAAGGTATCTCTTCTGTTATTTGTTTGACAACAATAGGCGAAATTTTAAATTTCACCGATTCGTCTATTCGAGA
Organism: Micrasema longulum; assembly: GCF_059751315.1. Taxonomy (NCBI): domain Eukaryota; kingdom Metazoa; phylum Arthropoda; class Insecta; order Trichoptera; family Brachycentridae; genus Micrasema; species Micrasema longulum. Next base: position 449,145 of record NW_028278331.1, read on the forward strand.
CTGAATAATCAGCGAAGTAATGCCTTCAATAGGATTGACTACGTCACCAATACCGGAAACGAATTTGTTTTGTGAAGTACTTACTTTTAGTTTTAGTAACTCACAACAACCTGTGGTTATTATGTCTCTCTGCGAAGCGCTATCGAATAAAGCCCTAATCGTGTGCTTTTTCCCGAACGCGTCAATGACGTCACAACATGCGGTTCCTAATAACACGGTTGATTCATTCATGCCTCGAGAGCCTACGGCACACAGTGCGACCGCTCTTGATGCATTTGAGTTATTGTCCGGCGATGTTCCGGCATTTTCACTAATTTGCGTATTGTTAAAACTATTTCGCGATACCACACAGTTCGAATCCGCGGAAGAGTTAGCGTTATTTGTGTCAAAATGCAGACTTGTATGATGAGCGCGAGAGCAAATCTTGCACCTGCTCATTGATTTACAGTTCAAAATGACGTGCACCTGACTTAAACAATTAATACATAATTTCTTGAGTTTTACAAAGTTATAGCGTTCACGCGCCGTTATGGCGGTGAATTTTGCACACTGATATAAATGAATATGATTCATATCACCGCACATTAAACATTTATTATTAATAGGTATATTATTAACAAATGTTTTCACAATATTTTTGTTATTGTACTGTGGGTTTGGTTTTGATTGCGAATTATTATTGCTGCGTTTAAATTGCGATTCACCTGACGTACTTGCGTACTTACGGGTATTTGCATTAACTATTAAGGACGTACCTACACTTGTCTGCGCCCGTTGCATAATGCGACATTGATCGCGAATAAATTCTATGAATTCTGACGAACTAGGTGCTATTTCGTTTCTAATCGATAATTCGAAAGATTTAACCGTGTCTATACTTAATTTCTTGCAAGCTATATGAATAAACATAAATTCCTCGAGACTATCTAATTTTAATTGTTTTAGCGCAGCCGTTGTGGAAGAAAAAGTGTCAATGAAATTTTCTAAACTTAATATTGAGGAATTATTGACCGCGGGTATATTTAAAATCTGGTCAAAATAAGTAGCGGCAAGAACACGTTGGTCGTTGTACTTATTAACCAATGAATTCCAAAGAACTTCATAATTTTGCGAGCTTGGCATGATTCCTTGACAAATACCTTTTGCCTTTCCAATTAATTTTCCGTACAAATATTGTATTTTTTCCCCATCTGTTAGATTATTATTTTCGTGAATCATTGTTCTAAAATTTTCATAAAAGATCGGCCAATTACCGGGTTCACCGTCAAACGCACATAACTCTAAACGCGGGAGTAAAATATTATTTTTATGAGGAGCGTCCTCGATTGCGTTATTTTTCTCAGCTTGTTTTTGCGATAAACTTAATTTTTGAAACGTATATTTTATTTCTGCATATAATTCTTCAAATGATAAAACTACATTATAGTTATGTTCTGGCCCATCAGAGTTTGACGTTATTAATTCGTTTTGCTCTTCTACAGCAGATAAAAAAGCAGTTCTTATCAAGTCGATGGTCGAAGCGTTAGCTAAGAATTTTTTAATGCCATCATGATCTACATTATTCATGGAATCATATATATTTTGCGCGCGTGTAAAATAAACTTCGAGTTTTTTCTGAAGACGATCCATTCGTCGCTGAAACAATCTATCGTCCTTTTCCTTATTCATTTTGAAATTAATATATAATGTGATTTACAAAAAGAAATAATAAATGCGTTTTTACCTACTAACCGAAAAATGCGGGTAATAAATAAATTTAGAACATCCGGCTCGAAGGACCAAAAATGGCGATGCGTGAGCTGGTTCTCGGCAGTAGGTATATAAAATTTTGCAAATGTCACAGCGCAAATGGATGCAAGGAAATGGAGTGAATGGACTGACCTTTTTAGTTGATTTTCTTGTTTTCTCCAAACTTAGCTGAGGCGGCGATAAGGCGGAGCGAGCGGCGAAACTTTCAACAGAACATGCACTTCGATCGCGGTCAAATCGGACACTGACCCCAGGTGGCAAAATCATCAACTCAATAGTTATTAGAACTATAAAGGTGCAAAAGGGACAGGATTCAAGTGGGCGAGAGAAAAGGAGACAGGCATAGGAATTTATTTACGCTGTGACACATTTTCAATCGGCCTAACCAACTACGGTAAAGGTAAAAGTGAAAGTATATTTAAGTATTTGCATGTTGGTGTAGCTCACTACAATTTTCGTCAGGACACTCATGTCCTGACGAAAAGACGGGCACGCCTTGAAAACGGTAGACATAAAAGTCGATATGTGGTTATTTACTAACATTTGTTGACCTCTTCGTGTAATGGTCAGTGCGTTTGCCTACCACTCAAGAGGTCTCGGGTTAGATTCCCGATATGGTGGATATGAAATAATCATTAAAAAATGTTTTTTCACTCTGGAATATTTCATAGTCCCTGGACTGGTACCTGGAGCGTAAGACTGATCATCTTACCTTCATGTAACAAAAATAATATAGATACGCTGAGATTTGTGTACCAATGCAGTGCCCTATGCACCATTAGGTTCGGAAAGGTAATAAATGATCTACTAACATTAGTTATATCTATCTATTTTTAAGTTAAAATATATTTAAATATAAGTTACCAATCAAAAGTACTCGGTACACTTCCACTAATTTATTTGACCAATTAACGCTTTCACCCTTTAATAAACTTCTTCAGGCTGGTCAGTTTTGCTGATTTCGAAATAAAAAAAATCCTAATGTAACTTTAACGTAACAAAAAATGGCTTCATGAATTTTATAATTTACCTTTTATTAGTTCAAAATGTAAGTTACATTATTTTCCGTTGATTTCATATTCTAGAAAGAACAAAAATTGAAACTTTTAGTAGATTTTTTTTAGCGATTCACCATTCACTACCGCAACGAGAAATATTTTTTCTCATTTTATTTCTACAAGATAGAAGACAAGTTGTGTCAACGTTGAAGTTTCAATAACTTTATAACGCAACTTTGCTAGGAAAAATAAAAATACACTTCATATGTACATTTAGATGGCAAATCCACCCAACGAAACATAGTTTTATTTCTGTGATCTATCAAAATCTGTCAAGACTCGCATCTGAACGTTGTGAAACCATGAAAAGATTCGTTTTAATGTTCTGTTTATTATAATTATGATGCAAAATAAATTAAAAACACGTGATTTTTAATGCAGTTGTAAATAACTACAATTTAAATAATCTCTTCTTATTTATAGGTACCTACATATGTACATTATTTATTAGTTTAATATTTCTGCACTTGAAGCGTATGTTTTTTTGAAGTTTATTAAATTTTCACTATTTTTTATGGCCTTTCAAAAATTCGGTGCGAAAATTATGGATTCACTTATTTCATTAAATTGGCGAGATATTCATTTATCATTTTGCACAAAATATATCTTGTATTGCTAGTTTCGTGAATATTTCGGAATCTATCAAATACTTTTATAATTCTGTTAAAATTGCGCTTTTTTAATGACTGGCGTACAAACATTTCCTAGCCGATTTGCTATCGAAATTCGATAATAAGCTAATTATTTTAGATAGTATTTGAAACATTCTCGACTTATTCGTAGCTCTGCCTTGTCTATTTTTCTCAGAAAATCTTATATTCGGAATGCTCGTAATATTCTGACATTAGAAAACTTTACTTTTTAATTTCGTTAATTAAAAAATAAGACATTTAAAATCTCCCAAGATTACCTGCTACAATTTACTGGTTTTAAAATAAATACGTTCTATTTCCTTCGTTTAAAGTGGGCTTAACGTAGTCTTAAATTCGCGCTGAAATACATAACGCTGTAACGTATTTATTTCGCAGATAAGTAAATTCGTAATAAAGGAGAATAGTATTGACATTTATTGCGCCGACAAAGGACATTAATTTGCTGTAGGGTCTCTTTATTAGGATTTCCTTAATGCATATTTAGTTCCTGGAAGAGATTCTTATTACCCTGTAAAGGAAATAAGGATTATACCCCCGAGATTTTGTTTCTTTTTGTCACCTCCCACCTTTTTTCTAGTTCCTCTTCGCCGTTTTTAATTTTGTTATTTTTCGTTCCCTAACTCTGGGGGTAGATGGGTATTTGTTCCAAAGAATAATTGAATTGTATTTTTTAAAGGGGCTTTTTCCTACGTTTATGTTTTGATGTACATCCTGAGTAGCAGCGAGACGTGGGTTCTTAATTCCCCATTCTGTAGTTGATAATACAAACGTCAGTATATTCTATACATGCTCATGTACAAATCTAGACACAGCACGTACACAACAAGTTAAAAGTATATTAATATTTTAGAAAAGCTCTACATTGAATATTTGTTTATTCCAGATAAGTTATTAACTCTTCACAGACCCAAGATATTTAAAAAATATTAAAATATTTAAAATATTTTTAAAAAAATTCAACTAAAAAATTAAAAACCTTACGTTACTAAACACATGTTTTTATCTATATATAAATTTCTTTAAAATTTAGTAGGTATATTCGTATCATTAAACTATCATTCTAAATTATTTTGAAAAAAAAAAATTTTTTTCCTCATGGCAGGACAAATTATATTGCACAAATGGTTTTCTGGATTTTTTCGAATTTTTAACATCTAAACAACGAAATACTGTACGCCATGGTGCACTTGGTTCGATTTCCGGCACCTGCAAGAAAAAATCCGAGATTTTTTCTTTTCAAATTAATTGTTCTATGTGTTGTGGTGTATTTTTCGTAAATTTCTCGAAACCCTCTCTTTCCCACTCTAAAATAGAAGTTTAGCAGGATTATTAGTTTTTTTCAATACTAGAAATTTGTTAGAAAGGTAAAACTTGATATTAAGGAACGCTGGGATTATTTACTGGGCTAATTCAACATTTCCAGCATCCCTGGCGTCCCATTCATCGAGTCGTGTATTGAAATTGAAATAAAAAATGTGGCTAGTGCGAATAAGGTACCAATTCATTTCTATCACACGTCGGACACAAAATAGTTCAAATGGGAGGAACATAATGGCGGTTTTGTTTCCGGGGGACGCGCGCCAGCTGGCTGGGCGGGCGGTGGTGAAGGGGGGGGGGGGAGGAAATCAACCGGAAACGGGATAACACGCGGGAAAATCCCGACAAGACGAGGGAAAAATGAGCAACGGGTTGTCCCTCATTATTAATGTCGCGTATCTCCTCTACCGCCTCTATCCCCCTCGCTCGCTCTCTCTCATACGCAGGTGGCACAAAAGCCAAAAATATAAATGATTTATATTTTTATTTTATTTTATTAACATGCTAATCAAAACAGTCAAAAATGTAATATTTATCTTTATAATTATGTGTAATGCTTTAAATTTTACTGTTAAACACTTGACCACTAACAATAATAATAATATTTTTTATTTCAGCTTGATTCGGCGAGTAGTGTAATACCCAAAAAGCCATTTTATCAGTACAAAGTATTTAAAAAATTGGGGAAAAAAATGAAGAATACCACAATTTTTATAATAATTAAACAAATATATAATTCAAGAGATACCCAAAAAGGATTTAAAGATAATAAAACTAAAAAGCGAGTAGCAAAAAATACTTTTTTTTTCAATTGATTAGAATGGGTAACAAAATTAAGAAGAATAGCAGTGAAGCGTCCTACCAATTAGTTGATAATTATGTTCGGGCTTTTTCCCAGCCGTTCTCTGAGGCCTCGGTCCATCCCAGTGAAGAAATCTAGCAGCAGCAAATATCCCACTCGCGCTCGCGCTGCAATGTCGGGAAAGCTTGTGCAGGGCTCAATATCCATTGTTATTAGCTAACTAACTTGTTAACTAACGCTACGTTGCGCATTAGTTGTATTTACGCCACTGCCTACTGATGTCTTATTGCGGGCATAGAACATAATTTTTCTTATTTTATTCTTTTGTTTATTATATTATTGATTTTTCTTTATTGTGGGAAATATTTCTATTTTGTGACTTTTATGACAGGCCTGTGTTGATTATTGAGTTGGTAGTTTTTTTTCTCTTAATTAATAAATAAATATATTAAGTTATATTGCTAATACTTTTATCTTATATCTGCTGCTTTGACATGTTTTTATACTATACTTTTACATATTTATACTTTTAATCTACTTTTAATTACTTGTATTGTATATGTATATAAAATCAATATATTGCTGCTCTTACTATAATGTGTCATTAATTTTACAATAAATTTAAGTCAATTTATAAAAATGTTTTATAAATTGACTTAAATTTATTGTCTTATATTATTTCATTTCAAGATTCTTCTTATCGTTTCTTTGAATCCCATAAAATATGTATGTGTATATTTATGTTTTTCCTTTTTGAAAATGTTCCTTTTTTTAAAAAAAAAAATATTTTTTTCATATCTGAGCATGTTTTTCACTCTTTATTTTAATTCTTACCTTTTAATTACTTTTACAAAAAAATTTCTTCATTTTAAATATTATTTCTATTTGCAAATATTAACTACAAATTTTCAGATAACTTTTTTTACTTTAGTTTTAATTTTTAAACAACTTTCATTTATGATTTTTTTCCTTCTCTTTTTTGTACTTTCATTGATAACCTTGCATATAAATATTATATAATATGGAAATTTCACTGGTCCATTAGAGTTAAGTCTAACTGTGTAAAATATAAAACTATGTTACCGTACTGCATGTTTCCTGAATAAAAGAAAATAAAAATAAAAAAAATAAAAATTGTTTAATTATTATAGAATAATATTTCAATATTGAATTTGCGATCACATACAATAACGCCTATGCAGACGAAAAATACAGTTCTGTCTGTGAAATGGAACTAGAACCCTCATGTATTTTCGACGCAATAGTTGCTCTCGAGTAAAAATCCTGAGAAAATCGTGTAGAGATAAGTCCACCTCTTAGTTTAGTGTTTGACACGTACGCCTTCCATCCTCGAGGTCCTGGTATCATCAGGAATATCAGTATTTTATTTTTTCTGGACGGGTCTTCTCTTCCTCTTGAGAGGTTAAACCACCTTACTTTTATGTAACGGATGATTGAACTACGGTGTATTTGATTAAAATTATTTATTGACAATTCTTGAAGGAATTCCATTGTAATGATGAAATAACTTATATTTACATATAAGTTACTAATTAAAAATACTTGGTACACTTCCACTTATTTGTTCAACCAATTAGCGCTTTCACCCTCTAATGGGCATCTTCAGACTGGTAAATATTATTCAATGTAAGGATAATTTATAAAAAACTATATATTATCTTAAGTGTAGGTACATTTAAAAATAAGTTGAGAAACAAATAATTGTGACAGTGTGTAAAGTGGCCACTAAAACCACCCATTGACAGGTCATAAGCCAGGGGGTGAAATCCAGTCTTTTGTCTATAAACATTTGGACAAACTCAAATATTGTAATAAAACCAACTGGTCCAAGAAGAAGTTTTAAAATTGGATTTTTTTTTTCAGGCGTTGTGAAATAATTCAGTCAAATTAATCTCTTCACAACAATAAAGGTTTCAACTCTTTAACTTCACTAAAACCAATAAATGGAATAATTGAAGAAATATGGATTTTTATTGTTTATTTCCTTTTATTTAGGAAACATACAGTACAGTTACAAATTTCAATATTTTACACAGTTAGACCTAACTCTAATGAACCAGTGAAGTTTCCATATTATAAAGCAGTTATATGAAACGTTAATTATAAAAGTATAAAAAAGAGAAGGAAAAAAAAGATATTTTAAAGTTTGTAGTTTGTAGTGAGTATTTACAAATAGAAATAATATTAAAAATGAAGAAAATTTGCAAGAGAAATTAAAATGATAAAATGGATGTTCAAAAATAGGCAAAATGGTGAATGTTACATAGTGTGTAAAATGGCCACTTAAACCAGCCATTGACAAGTCATAAGCCCTGTAAATGACTAGACTTCCATATTCCCTTCTTTAAGGTTTTCTTCATCCCTGTTGTAATTTGTTAATCTTAACGACTAACGAGGGGGTGAAATCTAGTCTTTTGTCTACAAACATTTGGACAAACTCAAATATTGTTATTACAAGTGCCCCAACTCAACACGGATGTTCTAGCGAGTCGGAGCAAGTTCACAGACATGGGTCGTTCCTGATTGTGTGGCTATAAACTGTGTCTCTGTTCTTAACAAATGTATGTATAATGTAATTAATAAATAAAAAAATAATGAATTGTAATAAATTTAAATCGTTGTTTCAAATTGAAGTTATTAAAAGCTAATCCAATATTTGATTATTTTTTTTGTAAATTTTGCACAAAACCGACAGGAAGATAATCCGTCATTTTTTTTTTTACTTATTTATTATTTTTTAAAACCCATCAGGGTTTTAAAATAAATATTATAAAATCTGTTAATGTTTTCTCTAGTTAAATTAGTTTAGTCATCGTGCGCTTTTTCAGGTTGATTTTAAATTTGTCTCCTGTGTAAGTTAATGAACAATGTATAGTATTTTTGACTGTCCTACATTTGTCGTTGTATTTTTAATGAGGTAGTGTTGTTGTCGTCTGACATTTTGAGGATGGAGTGCTTTCTCTGTCTCGGTTTAAAATTAACATTCAATTGGTGAAGCTCACTAAGAATCGAACCCGGTACGCTAGCGTCTATACCACTACGCCACGAAGCCCTCTGGAGCCATCTACCATATTTTTTTTATGAAGATATTGTTTTACCAACGTTTAAAATTCATGACATCTACACGTAATATAATAAATTAATTACGTAATAAAATAATTTTAAAAAACACGTCAATTTTGTTTAAATGCAAAAAATCCATAAAAACCAGATAAATTATTCTGAGAAATCAAACATAATTTGTAATCAAGTGTGCAAACATATAAGACAGTACTTAATTGGTAAAATTAATTATATTGAATTCGTTCCTCTAGAATTCCTTACTAAAATAAATATTAATTTTAAAGTTAAAGTTAAATAAACATGCGTTTTAGTAAGTAGTTTCTATATATTTTCTGTTTCAAAAATGTTCATAAAACAATAATTAATTATGTGGCAAAACTTTAAGCGATACTTTTCTATCTACTTAAACAATTTCAAAAGTTCAACACCGTTCTCTGCCAATATTCCATAGTCAAAATAAATAGATTGGGGACTGGAAATAAGTGAAAGATGGATAAAAACTTTTAAAGCTGTAATATAATATTTGAGGCTATATTTAAAATACATGTTCAATACTGAAGTTGTTCTCGATACTAGAAAACTCAATAACAACTCACGTCCCCAATAGAGCACTTAAAGTTTGATATATCAAATTATAACAAACTTCTCTCGGTGTATTTTTATTGTGATCATTAAATTTATACCTACGTGGGTATAGCAACGTGTGACCCTAAAATAATTAAAAATAATCAAAAATCACATTATAAATGTTTCAAATTAAATCAATGTTTGTATTTAACCACTCGCTGACTTTTTATGTCTGCCGGCTTCGAGACGTACCCATCTCTTCGTCAGGACACTCACTACACCAACATGCTGCACTAAAATATACTTTCATCTTTACCATCCCCGTAGTTTACAAAGTATTTATAAAAGAATACATAAATTACTTGCAGAGTTAAAGGGGGTATGCATTCCTGTCATTAGCCCTGTAAATGCATATTCGCTTTTCTGAAATGTTCTAGAATCTCTAAATATTTTTTACTGCCTTTTCATCTTATATTTTTTAATATTGTCGCATAAAAGTGAGTTAAAATAAATGTAAAGATAGAAATAGAAATTTGATCTAAAAAAATTCACGATTTATTATTGGTATGAACATTTTTGTTGAAAAATATCTATAATTTTTTATTTTTAATTTTGAGGAATTAAAAAGCAATCTTATCTTGCTTAATGTAATAGTACTGTAAACATCGTTTTCTTTCCGAACCCAGTGGTGCATAAGGTACTACATTAGCTTATCTCTGTCATCTATTACGTGGCGCTTTAAAATATTGCAGTGTACCAATGTTTTACGTCTACCTTGCCAGGAACCGAAGCTACGCCCTCAGGCGTGGTAGAGGTGGACTTATCTACAGATACTCGATTTTCTTTTTCAAAATCTTTTCCTGAGAGTACATATAGTTATATTATTTAGGGTTTGCAGACTCTTTTAACTCTGCATGTAATTTATCTATTTTTAAGTAAATACTTTGTATACTACGGTGATGGTAAGGTAAAAGTGTATTTCAGTATTTGCATGCTGGTGTAGTGTGTGTCCTTATGAAGAGACGGGTACGTCTCAAAACCGGTAGACATGAAAAGTGGGTGAGTGGTTAAATACAAATATTTACTAACAATAATTCAAATGTTTAACCACAAAGTTGAACGTAAATAATATAAAATTTTTAGATTAGAGCCTATAAAAAACGTGGTTTTTATAACTGTGTGTAACATTTTGTAATTTCTCTCTGTGTAGTAAGTCTTCTTTGTTTTTATTTTATTTTATTTAAGAAACATACAGTACAGTTACATAGTTTTATATTTTACACAGTTAGACTTAACTCTAATGGACCAGTAAAGTTTCCATATTATAAAGTAATTATATGTAAGGTTATTAATGAAAGTACAAAAAAGAGAAGGAAAAAAATAAATAAATGAAAGTTCTTTAAAATTTTTAATTAAATTAAAAAAGTGACTTTAAAGTTTGTAGTTTGTAGTTAATATTTACAAATGGAAATAATATTAAAAATGAAGAAAATTTCTAAAAGTTAAGAATTAAAATAAAGAATGAAAAACATGATCAGATGTAAAAATAAAATAAAATAGTAGTAACATTTTTAAAAGGGAAATACATAAATATACACATTTATATTTTAAGGGACTCAAAGAAACGATGAGAAGAATCTTTAAATGAAATAGATGACGATAAATTTAAGTCAATTTAAAAAACCTTTTCAAAATTAATGACACATTATAGTAAGAGCAGCAATATATTGATTTTATATACATATACAATATAAGTCATTAAAAGTAGTTTAAAAGTATAAAAACATGTAAATGCAGCAGAGAAAAAAGAAAAAATAACAGGTATAGCAAGTAATACAGAAGTGAGACGTTTGCTCAAATTATGGTTATTGGAAAAAAAAAATTGTATGTAATGTTTTTCAAGTAAAATTATTGTTTATGTAGGTTAAGTGTAAATAATCTATGTAATTTATAAGAACCTGCTGACGAGTTGTATGTATGCAACTCAGCGGGACTTTAATTTAAGACTATTTTGTAAATATTTTTATAAAAAAAAAATATAAAAAAAAATTTGGAAAAAGTAATATAATGTGAAGATTTTAAACCAAGGGTAGTTGATAAAATTTCATTAAAGCGATTTTAGCAGCAACACAAATTTCAGTAGAGAAATTTTACTAAAAATAATAATATTAATGTATGCAATGTGAAATGATATAAGAGAAAATGGGATCAACGGGAGTTCAATACACTATTTTTAAATAATTGTAATCCTGTTTGATAGAGTCCTATATATGGTTTAAAAAGTTGTTAAAAGTGGAACACGATATATGTAAAAACGAATTCTGACAATAGTTCGTATTGACGCTAGGTGTTCGAAAGGTTGGGTGATTTCGTAGGGCACGTGATGGACAGTTAATTTGAATGTTATTTAGGAGCTGGGACGAATTAGCTAGACTGTTAATAACTTTGTAGAGGAAAGTGAGGTCTATTAATGTTCTCCTTTTTTCAAGGTTAATAAGTTTGTGAAAACGTGCAGATAGGTCATAATTTATAAATATAAGAGAGCTTCGGAAATTCAAATGTTTTAAAAAATTGTTTTGTACTTTCTTTAGCCTGTCAATATAAGTAATGTTTTGTTTATTTTCAAATGTTAAAAAATATAAATATTAATATGTATAAATGTTTTTATTTAAAACATTTTTTTTCTTAAATTTACTTTCGCGATTGATATACTAAGCTTCGAGCCCATTTGGCCCCGTTATGTTCCAGCATTATAGCCTAGCCGGCGGCGATTGGTTTTGTGAATGGATATTCGTGGGTTTAGGAAGACTTCGCAAATCTCTTTTAAATTAAATTAAATTAATTTAAACAAGGTTTCAGCTCTTTAACTTCACAAACATCAACAGCTGAAAGAATCGATGGAATAAAGATGTTCAAATATGGGCAGAACGGTGAATGTTACACAGTGTGTAAATTAGCCACTTAAACCAGCCAATGACAGGTCATAAGCCCTGTAGATGCCTAGACTTATATATTACTTCTTTAAAATGTTCTTCGGCTCTGTTGTAATATTTTAATGTTAACAGCTCTCCGGGAAGTTCAACCGGGAAGCAAACTCAAAATTTTGTTGTTAAATCCACCTGGTTAATGAAGAAATATAGAAATTAAAAAATAATTTCAGGCGTTGCCTAGTATGTAGGTGAAATAATTTAATTAGATGAATCTCACCCGCATAAAAAAAGGTTTCAGCTCTTTAACTTCACAAACGTCAACAGATGAAAGAGTTAAAGGAATAAAGATGTTCAAATATGGGCAGAATGGTGAATGTTACACAGTGTGTAAGGTGGCCATTTAAACGAGTCATGACAGGTCATAATCCCTGTATGTGCCTAGACATCTTTATTACTTTCTCTAAAATTTTCTTAATCTCTGTTATTTATTTATTTATTTTATTTTATTTTATTTAGAAAACATACAGTCATACAAAATCAGTATTAAAAACAACAATTTTTTAACATAAAAAGACCAATTAAGTTTTCATAAATTAAAAAGATATAAACATTAAATGTGACAAAAAATAAAAAATAAATAAGAATTTTAAGTGAAAAAAGGATAATTGTTGTCATTTGCGTTATCCATGGAGGTAATAAATTAAAATAAATAAAAATACCGAATGTACACTCCGAGCCATCCACGCACACACATGAACGCACATATAAAATATACACAAACATATACATTACATGCGGCACATATACATAGCATAAACCACTCAAGATGTACATTCAGCAACTATCCCAAATAATCGACCCCATGAAGAAATTTTCTGTACAAATGCAACGTGCAGTTAAAAATATGTTTATTCATTTAATTTTTCGATCCATCACGAATTTACCGTTGCAAAGCAATATTTTAAATTCTTATTTATTTGTAATTTATTGGCGTATTTTTTGTTTTAATTCCAAAACTTTCGAAAACTCAACTAGTATCTTATCATGTTACTTAATGAACTGGTCAGTTGAGCATATTGTATAGGTATTGTTTGCATGATTTCAAGTCATTTGAATTTTGATTTGAATGCTGCCTCCTGAAACTATTTTCAGTACAAAGTATAATATCTACATCGATATTTGAGTAAATCTGGAATTCGAAGTGAATAAGTTATTCCTTATAAGTTGATAAAGGGCTTCACGGTCGGTGGTAGAGGAAGGCAGACCCGATATGCATACATTCATATATTACACGGGATTCGGGGGACGACCTCCATGGACAGATCGGCGGGGAAAGTTGAGGCAACAAGGCGAAACTGCCTCAACATAACTATTTCATTTATGATTACACGGTTTTTCTTTATTTAACTTTTTGTGTATATTTTAAATTGTGTGTTAGCGGGCTTATTGCCAAATGGAAATTTCTTATAACCGACCGATAAAATACAAGTATTATTCATTTCAATAAAAAATAAAATAAATATACAAAAACTTTGTTTTCAACTACTTTTTTTTCTACCGACCGGCTTAAAAGCTACACAAGCTTCTTTACCATGGCATAATTTACTGATGAATCTAATAATATTTTATTTTAACAAAGTGTACCAAATATTTAATCGAAACATATGGAGCTCAGAACATATGGAGCAAGTCGAGTCTTTTTGTCATGTTTATCATTTTATTTAAATGAATTACCACAAAGTTATCGCTTCAAATATTATTTTAATTTTATTTATTTCATATCAGTTTCAAAGCGTTTTCAAAATACAATTTAATGGAAAAAAACTAACCATATACAAAAATATAAATAACAATTTTTGTATATAAACTACCTTAAATTAATTCTAGTGCTCGATGGTAAAGGGGAATAAAAAGTAAAGAGGAAAGGGGGAAAGATTAAGAAAGAGAACGGAGATATTTCTTTAGACGTGATTTAAATAGGTAGAGACATCTTTGATTAAGAATTATTGCAACTTTCTAAATGAGTATAGACTGAAAAATATTTTGCGGCTCAATTCATCAGTATGAGCTCGCCAGCATAGATGTCCATATTTTTACAGACTTCCTGTATTGGATATAAGTAACATTGACATATACTCGGGAATGAAGAATAATACTGTATGTGTAAACGGGAACGTTCTTTCGGGAAAAGATCCTGAAAAAAGAAATCAAGAATACATAAGTCCGCCTCGTAGTGTAGTCGTGCGCCGACCACTACACTACGCCCATTACGCTTGAGGGCCTAGGTTCGGTTCCTAGCAGGGTGGACGTGAAACATAGGTCCACTGCAATATTTCAAGCGCCTGGACTGGCACCTGAAGCGTAAGACTGATCACCTTACTTGCACGTAATAGGTGATAGAGGTAAGATAATGCAGTGCTCTATGCACCACTGAAAAGAGCTTACGATAATGGAATTTACGGTACCATACTGGTACACTAAGCTAGAGACAAATGCCTATTAATTCCTAAAAATTCAAAATAAAAACTTATAGATATTGTTTACCAAAAAAATTCATGCCAATCGAGATATGTTTTTGTAGATCGCATTTCTAAAGTATTGACATTTATTTAAACTACCTCACGTATCAAAACATTTTGGAATATGAGATAAAAGGCTGTAAAAAATATTCAGAGCTTTTACATTCTAGAACATTTCAGAAAACCGAATTTGTAAGTTTAGGCATTTACACGGCTAATGACCTAAGTGCCCACTTTATACAAAGTGTATCATTCACTATTCTGCCTATGTTTGAACATCCATGTTTCTTAATTTTTTCTAACTGTTAATTTTTATGAAGTTTAAAAGATGAAACCTTTTATTACCAGAATTATTTAAATGAATTATTTCACTTACGAATTAGGTAGGTAGTACCTGAAAATATTTTTAATTTTAGCCACACCAGCCGATGATAGAATAAAGCCTTGTACATACCTAGATTTTCATATTACCTTATCTTAAATGCTATCTATCTTTATTGTAATATGTGAGTCTTAAAACTCCCTTGGGGGTAAAATCTAATCCTTGTCTCCAAACATTAAGACAAACTCAAAATATTGTTGGTTTAAATATTTTATAAAATAATTTGTTTCGACCCACTAAAATTATTTATTTATATTTTTTGGCACAGTAAATATTTACGGTTAGTAAAATATCGGCAAATACCCGGCTTTGTTAAAGGCTTGTTTACAAGTAAATAAATAAAAAATAGTTATTTTTTTCTGAAAAGAATTTCTATTTGGAGATTAAAATTTTTATTTTGAGTTGAAACAATAAGTACGTAAAAGTACAAGTAACATTATGATTGATGTGATAATTTTTTGAATACACTACTTGGCCATAGTGGCGAGCGTTTTGAGGGGCGGCACGGGCGCGCGGTCATTATGGACGCTACATCATCATCACCATCATTCCCTTTCCGCACCTAATGGTGCATAGAGCACTGCATTGGTATACAAATCGCAGCGTATCTTGATCATTTTGTTACATAAAGGTAAGATGATCAGTCCTACGTTCCAGGTGCCAGTCCAAAGACTATGAGATATTCTAGTGTAAAAACACCTTCATAAATAAATATTTCGTGTCAATCATGTCGGTAATCGAACCCGAGACCTCTTGCGTGGTAGGTAAATACGCTGACCACTACACTGCGAGGCCGACAACAACTGGACACTACACTCGTTACCATTTGCTTGAGTTCACCGCGCCCGCGCCGCAAAACGCTCGCCACTATGGCCAAGCACTTAGGGAATTCCGTTTATTATGTTTGCGTTTGTTCTGTCAATTAAAATATCTCGGGTCGCAATGAATAAGTATTAAGACGAACGAAAAAAAAGAGAAATAATAAATACAATTAAGAAAAGATAGCTAAAATTACTTTGGACATTTTATGCGGGGAGAGAATTAGTCCGTATCTTATTACAAGTAAAAGTCAAAAGAAAACGCAGTGTAGGAAAACAACGTATCTCGTCGTTTAAAGAGAGTATCTCTAGTGTAGCTCCAAATCCTTTTTTACCATAATGATAGAGTGACAGCATAAGAAGAAGAAGAAGTTTGTTTTGTATTAAAGATATTTATTTACTCATTTATCGTGCAGTTAAAGCTGGGATTTTAAAAAAGACAATCATTTGATTCGGCCATTTTAAAACGGTGTTTTTTTTTCAGCCGATATAAACATTATTATTTTCCTAGAAATATACATTAGAAATCAAAAATTTATTATCAAAACATTATTCTTAAAAACAATAAAAAATGTGTAAATCAATGAAAAAGGGTAAAAACTAAAATATTTTAAATGTTTAATTTATTTAAAACGATTACTAAAGGCCTTATTTCACGAAGAATCAAGAAAAATATTACTGAATGGCATTTAAAATCCTCATATTTCTTATAAAAACAAAATTTTAAGATTTTGCTGCCACAGTTCAATTTATTATACTCAAATCTGGTTTGAATACTAAGACTTTATACTATTAATTAATTTTTATCATTAATTTTTTTGTTCTAGCTTTAATTTTCTTAGGTTGTATTTTATTTCTTGTTTTAAAGGAATAAATAAAATCACTTTGTTTTATGAACTATTTATTTATTATCACAACCGACTAGTTTTGGCAACTCACGTTGTCCTCTTCGGGGTTATATATTATCGTGAGTTACCGAAACTAGTCGGTTGTGATAATAAACAAGTGGTTCATAAAACAAAGTGATTTTATTTATTCCTTTAAAATATAACAATAAACTACAAAGTTAGTGCTACAAACATCCAAAATAGTATTTTATTTCAATTGTGCCTGTATGTATTACAAGCAAATGTTTTTGCCATTATTGAATGGACTAAATAAGTCCGTAAATAAATACAAATGAGAATTCACGTAAAAGTTTTGTCTAAATTTTCAAAGGCGTCATCTGCCGGTAGAAAAACATTTTTTGATACTAAAAATACTGTTTTCGTTTTATATGTATTTATTTATGGACTTTTCAGTCCATTTAACAACAGTAAATTCATTTCTTTATAATATTTACAGGTAAAGTTAAAATAAAATACAGCAATAGAAAATTAAAGCCAGGACAAAAAAAATACTACACCAAGACAAGATTTCGTCTATCTTATTGATTGTTCAAATCTATTATTAAATTTAAGACTGACACCAAAAAATTTAAAGCTTGTTTACTTATCAGACTCTTTAATAATTAAATTATGCGTTTTAGAATTTCTAGTAAAATATGTATCGCAGTTAGTAGTTTGTATTTTAACAATTCCAGTGGTCGATAAAAGTTGACGCGTTATAAAACAATATCATTTAATATTTTTATAATTATGGTGTAATGGTCAGCGTGTTTGCCTACCATGCAAGAGGTCTCGGGTTCGATTACCGACATGGTTGATATGAAATATTTATTTAAAAGGGTATTTTCACACTAGAATATTTCATAGTCCCTGGAATGGTACCTGAAGCGTAGGACTAATCATCTTGCCTTCATATAACAAAATGATCAAGATACGCAGCGATTGGTGTACCAATGCAGTGATCTATGCACTATAAGGTGCGGAAATGGAAAGATGATTATTGAATTTTTAAAAAATATATAAAGAATTCATTTAAATAAAAATAAAAAATATTCCAGTAAAATGGGTAAATAGTAGGGAAATATGACGTACTTCGAATACCGATAAAAATATATTTAGAATAATTAACTTTATTTCTAAAATCATTATGGATATTGTGGAGAAATGTTTTCATATATAAATTTTAAAAAGATTTTTTTTTAAATACGTCACGAGAAAAATGCGACATGTTCGGCCTTGTTGTGACGTCACGATTCGTGATAATGTTCTAAACAAATTTGAATGATCAGGAACATAAAAACATGAATCATGACGTATTAGGGGCGTGGCCAATGGAATGTCCGTTTTTGCGAGAGTTTAAAATTACAAATTTAAAAATATTTTTTTATGCTACTAATAAGTAACAAAAATAATTTTTTTATGGGAAAGTATTTCATAGACCTGTATTACTTTAAATGTATTACGTAAAAAAGGTTATATTTCCCTATTCTACTATATTCAAAAAAACGTATTTAATTTTAATATAACAATGTAGAGATGACTTACAAAATATCTATAATATATTAATAAAAAATATGAAAGATAAAAACTTCATAAAAAATTTAAACTAAAGTACAAAACAAAAACGAAATTAAAAAAACGTTATTCCGACTATGTGTCTTGCTGCTCCAAATGTTAAATAGTTCTAAACGCAGAATTGGTCCAGAAAATATGCTGATCATAGCACACTCTGGATTTACTGGCGAAATAATTTGGTCTACCTGCCTCCCCCCGCCCCTCCCTGGCCTTCCCCAGCCGGCAACCCGCCCCCACCGACCCGCGCCGGACCGTGGAATAGTCCAATTGCTGCCAAGATGGCGAAAACCAAATTTTTATATTCTATAAAACAATCGGAATAATATTTCTGGAAATTTCTCCCCCAATACGAGGTATAAAAATATGGTAATTTGCAAAAAATGTTTTTCGGTAAACGTGTTTTTGTTTAGGAGCAAAAATATTATTATACTTATTTAAATAACTTGTGAAAATGAACTCAAAAGGCTTATTATTATTTTGCTCGTTAGTTAGACTTTTCAAAATAATAAATTTTAAGAAATTATACTACTTTACTGCCTAATTTGGAAAAGAAAAAATATAGTACAACAACAGCACGGGAGGGATTATTTTATTTGCTTGCCATTTATTGAGATCGCGTCTCGATTTGCGTCGCGTATTTTTTTAAATGGAACGGTTACAATAAACTAGGTGTTATGAAAACACACGATTTTGTGAAAAGGACCTTAATTATATTATTCTGGTATTTGTTACAATTAATATAGGGTAAAGTTTCCGAAAACCAAATATTTGTAAAAAATCCATTGAAAATAAACGTAAAAATGACATTTTTCATTAATAAAAAAAAATTATATCTATGAATAATTACTTTTATATTTATGTTAAGTAAATAAATAAATATTTTATTTCAACCATGTCGAGAATCGAACTCGAGACCTCTCGCATGGTAAGCAAACACGCTGACCACCACGAGGCCGACTATATTTGCCGATTATATATGTAACTCAATTTGTATAATTTATATTTAATTATTTATATCTGATTATTTTTATACGCTGTCTTTTTTGAAATTTTATTATTTATACTTTGTTTTCTGGATTTTTGTTCTATCGCATCACAATGTTATTATAATTTAATTAATTATACTATGTATTTTTTATTGGTCATTATTATGGCTTAACACGGGCACAGCCTAAAAAGCCTTAATAAATTCATTTTTATTTTTATTTTATTTTATTGAAATAAACGGCACTTAGTGCCTTTTACATATAAGGTGCATATTATAAAATACATACATGTAAGTGAAATAAGTAAAATACAGTATTTAAAATTGATTATCACCCAACAGTTATTTACAAATTAAGGAGTCAAAAAAAAAGATACGCGGTTTAAAAATAATATTACTAGTTATAAAAATACTTGAAAAATGAAATGTTTTTTGATAGAAATATTTTGAACCTGTAAAAAAAAGAGAAAGAAAAAAAGTAAAAAAGCAACACATATCAATAAAAAAATAAATAAAAAATTAATAACACTAAAAGAAGATTTTTCTTTTTTAAATTACATGTATTATTATTTAAATCCACTACTTAGGTAACTAATATAAATTTACACCAAAATACATTCTGATTAAAAAAAATTATAAGATAACTTTTAAATAAAATATATTACTTTTAAATAAAATCAAGAAAAGAAAAGAAAAACATTAATAAAGAAATTTAAACAATTTTGAAAAATACTAATTGATCTAGAACTATTAGGTACTAGCTTCTTCTACCCATAAAATACAAGTGAAGGGCCGTCCTATATAAACTAAACTTAAGATAGAATGAGTCACCAACGTCTTGGTACTTATTGCCTAGAGCATGAAGTCTATTGATGACTGCATTTTTACTATATGAAGTCGAAGTATTGTTGCCACAGAATTGGTAGGTTTGCCAAATTGCTCTTTTTGGTACATTGAAATTAATAGGTGATAAAATTGCAGGGGTATCAAACATAGAATGAATTATTTTATATAAATTTAGTAAGTCAGTTATAATTCTTCTATCGCTTAATCTTATTAAGTTCAAAATATACAATATCAAATTATAATCTAAAAATTCGATACCAACACCTAGCTTAAAATTAATAAATCCTAAAAACTTATTCTGAGCTCTTTCAATGCAATATTGATGCTTAAAATAATGAGGAGCCCAGATTGTAGAGTTGTACTCTTAAATGCTTCTTACAAGTGAAGTATACATTATTCTTAGCACACCAATATCTTTGAAATCTTTTGTGGTTCTGATTATGAAACCTAACATTTTTAGTGATCTGTTACTAATGCTATAAATATGACTGAAAAAAGATAATTTGGTATCGAAAATAACACCTAAATCACGTGTTTCGGTAACGGAGACAAGTTCAGAATCACCAATAGAGTAATTAAACATTATTGGACACTGAATTCTGTGATATCTCATGATTTGGCATTTCTTTACATTGAGTTGAAGTTTATTTGTTAAGCACCACGAAAATAGTTTATTTAAGTTATGTTGGATAGTAATACAATCATCAACAATATAAATAAATATAAAAAATAAACAAATAATTTGCGTTAAATTAACAAACCACTGATTAAAAAACTTGTACTTAAACGTTTTCGTAATTAGGCGTAAATATCTGGTTTTAGAACCAGTTGCACCATAAAAAGTTTTGTCCAAAAAGTTTGAAGTAAGATAACTGTTGCATTTTGACGAAAACCTAACAATTATTTAACTTAAATAATGAACGACTAACTGAAATTGAACACGTTAAATACTTAGGACTAACAATAGACAGACAATTGGCATGGACAATTCATATCAACAATTTAATTGGCATAGAGGCGACATTTTCGAGTTTTTTTTTAAATCAAAAACTTTGTTCCAAAAAAGGAAAAAATATATATATAAAGCCTATGTAAAAACTAAAATATGTTATATGCAACTATTATGGGGAACATGATATCAAAATGACATAAACAGACTACAAAGACAGCAAAATAAAATATTAAAGTTAGTATATGACCTACCCTATCTAACAGCAACTTAAGAACTTTTTAAACAAACTAAACAATTAAATGTAACTGAATTCTTTAAAGTAGAATCCTTAAAATTTATTTATAAATTAGCCACTGATGTAATTGTAGACGAAGAATTAAAACTTGAAAAAAACTGTAGTAAACATGAACACAATACAAGAATATCAGAAAAATATCAAATACAACCTTTTAAAACGAGAAAAGGACAATCGAGACTAATAAACCATAAACTGAAATTATACAATAAACTACCAGACAAAACTAAACAAAAGACAACCTTCACAAAAAATGTTAAAAATATTATTATTAAAAGTAGAATGTGAATTTTAAAAGTAAAAATATTTTGTTAAATGTATGTAACCTGTAAGGTTTTATCTTTGAAAAATTTTAATTAAAAAAACTTAAAACTTAATTTTTTTGGGTTAAACTGGCCTTTATTTCGTTTTTCTGTAGGTGCGGTGGAATGGTGAAAAAAACATCAAACTTCAACCCCACCGCCACCAGTCGATAGTCGATAGTGGTTCCGACCACAACCCGACTTTTTAAAACGTATTTTTAATTTTTCTTTGTGAGCTACTTAGTGATAAATTGACAGAATGGATATACTCGTAGTACTGTAATTAATGTAAGTAAGCATTATTGCCAGGTGATAAGCATCGTTCCCAGCTCCAGTGTACGCCGAACACATTCTGTTCACGCCAATATCTGTTAATCAACTTCGCCGAACTCTGAACGTGTAATAGATCTGTCGGTTTCCTGTTCGCGTTACTTCGATTGGGAGCAATTGTGACGAGATCCAGAATGGATAAGTCCATTCGAGAGATAACTTCATTGTGTGAACTTGCTCCTAAATCATCCAACTTCCAGCGAATCATTTCGGGAATCGCGCGTGATAATAACTATTATCTAGGTAACTATGTACTGTGTCTAAGTGATTGGAGCGTTACGTGGCGAGAGTTATTTGGTAATGAAAAAAATAAACGCACTTAAAAATAGGCGGACAAGAGTTTAAGAAACATGATAAAGTTTAGTTGTTATCTTTTATATCGAAATACTTGTTCATTGGGGAAGAGCGTGCGGTAAAATATTTCTCAACGGGCTTTTTTTATAGACAAAAGTAGCATTTATTATTTACCTGGAGCTCAATCACAAATAACTATCGACGTGGTAATTAGCGACGTGATAACAATTTGTCACCATGGTTGTTTATCGTATTCGCGATCACAATGGAATATCCGTGAACACCTTAATATTAAATGTCAAAATATTACGTTTCGCGACGTATAATCCTCCTGCCCAATCACATATTTGAATTTCACCGGTGTAAATATGGAAAATATTCCAAAACTGGTATTTTTATTTATTTATCATGCTATTTGTTACATTTAGCAGGCGGTTAACAAGCCGAATGTCAAGAAAAGCAGTCGCCATACTGATTGTAATTTAATTTTCCCTTTTTTGTATTAGATACTCCTTACTATTTCGCAAATGCAACATATTGCATTATTTTTAAAGTAAACGCCGATTTTTCGCCAATGAACTGTATTTATTTACGAGGAAAACAAAAAACAAACCAACACGACCGTTGACTTAGAGATTACACACGCGTTGACTTATGACTGCGATAACTTAAGCATGTTCATTATTTATCATTATGATCGCTCAAATGGTTAGCACGTCGATAGTTATTTGTAATTGAGCTACTGGCGTATTATGTACAAGGTTTATATTTCAGAAAGTGTTTTTTTCTGCTTTTAAGAAGCTCCTATTTTCTCTTTCAGTGTTGGGATCAGAAGTGATATTCTACAGTGGGCCAACCAACGCAACTATGAAAAGAAAACCACATAAAACTCTTTGGAAGAAGCCGGTCTGTAGACGGTCATCGACAGGCCTTCCGCTCCACTAGAAGAGTGTTCAGAAGAAGGGTGTTCATCATTTCGTGTCCTACTTCGGTTTATTTTACCAATTTTCTGCATTAATTTGAGCATGTAACAGAACATGCAAGATACTACCTCCGTGTGAGTTCTTTATAAAGAATCGCCGATTCAAAAGTCGCACAGGTCCCCGTCCAGACTTCCGCATCGCGCCTCCAGCTGTTGTCTCTGAAAGCTGAAAAGGGGCCAATGCATCAACAGGTGAGGGACATTTTATCATCAACGGGCCTTATGTAAGTTTCAATGCCTACATTATGATAAGTTAAAACAAAAGTACATGGGTACATTAATAAGAATGCCCTCGGGAGGTTATTTTTAAGTGCGCTATTTTCTTGCTGAGTTTTGGCTGAGTGAAGGGATAGTAAATGCCGAGAGCCTAGACAGTGTATTAAATAATTTATTGTTTTGAAATTCACATCGCTAAAATTATTTTTGGTGATTTAAAAAAAATCTTTTCGCATTTCCATCGCGCATTTGCCGTTAGTGTAATATTTGGAGCTTTTTGAATAATTGAGTGGAGTTTACGAAAACCTGTTGTGACCTGTTTTGTTATAATAGAACACGTCCCTGAAGTAGCTCGGGGAAGATTTTCTTGAATAAAACATCGTCATATTGTACTTTAGTTAGTTGAGTGAGTTGTTGAAGTTTATCCCGTATTATCATCGCTGAGCAAAACAAGGACTTCTTCTGAAAGAAACCCAAACTTGTAAACTTTGTAATCCTTCTGAATAAACTCATAGTAAATATTCCATCTTTCTCGCGACGTTTTTTTTTCTTCAGACAAAGAAAAATATCAAGCTGTGATGCACGTTCGGAATATTAATAAGGATTCATTTCTCGTCCCTCATCCCTCTCGTCTAACTCCTCAACTTCGAGAAACTTGAGTAAATATCCAGCGCCAGCGATCAAAGGGCATTTATTTGTTTCCCTAGACCGGCTACACAACTCCATACTTGTTCTTCCCTTCACACGAGGGTAGAGAAATAACAGGCGCTAACTAATATCGACTAATATATTCTTCGGACAAATTGAACTTGTTAAGACCTGACTTGTGATGACATGATTAAACGTCAGTATCAAAAGTTCTACCGATAATACAAAGGTGCGAACGAAATGAAACCGACAACAGTCAAATTCGTGATTTTTTTAAAAGAAAGTTAAGAGTAATTTAATGTTTTAAAAAAGATACAAACTTTTTTTCACATAGAAAATCATTTAATTAATGTGGGTAATGTATGCAAGTACAGTTTGCAGTAAATTAAAATTTCTTATCTTATACCTTTCAATCAGTCTGAATATAGCTAACAGTTTTATTTTGCAATAAAAAGTCAACATCAGATATTTTATTTTTTTAATGTTTATTGATTGTTTCAGGGCCAGACCGCGAAACATCAGAGAAATATTCCTGTGGTAAGCTTTTCAGAAAATCCCAATAATTTTCTCTTCTTTTTTTATAATAATTTGAAAATAGAGCAAATCTTTCATTTCTCGGACTATCATCCCTTCCACAAATCCCTATCCCTCCCCTGAAAAAAATTGAGATAAAAAGTATTTGACTAACGAAGCGATACGCGCCGGACGCGGACAAGGAAAGCGGCTTGGTAGGGGAGGGGCAGAAGTCTTGTGGAAGGGATGCTAGAACGAGAAATTAAGGATTTACTCCATTTCCAGATTTTAAAAAAAAATAGTCTTTAACAAAAATTATTAAGATTTTTTCAAAATTTTACTACGAGGAATGTTTTCTGAAGTTTTGCTATTTGGCCGTGGAAAAGCGTTTATAATAATAGTTAATTAAAAAAATTATTCGAATTTCACCGTGTTATTCTATGCTTCTTGCTAAAAAAAAACAACGCGTTTTAACCGTGATTATGAGTACTACGCGGGCAACTCCACGAAGGATCTTCACCTACATAATATCTTTGCCGAACATTATAATTAAATTTATTTTATTTAAAGGCTTCAGTCACCTTTTCTTTGAAAATTGAGAAGCTTTACAGATAAAAGAGAAAAAGTAATTAAGCCCAAAATCCTCCCACTAAGACTACCTTTAGGTGTAATTATAATTTAGGGGCATTGTCAGGAAACAGATAAATATTACACTATCATCGTCATACCGTATTGATCGGTCCGCCCACACCAAAAATTCAGCGTAATTCGATTATCTGCTACACTTATTAAATATTATATATTTGAAATATTGCAATGTTAAGAAGTGTGGTGGCAGAGTAATTTGACGAATAGATGTTTGAAAATATTTTTTTTGTCAATCTCTCGCAGACGCCTCCCCGGTACTGAGCGAAAAAGACAACTGCACATCGAACTGATTATGCCTAGCTAAAATCGACTTAATCGAGAACCCGTATTCCTGATTTCCGCACCTCAAAACTGCACCGATATTCTTTTATTTTCGCGCTTTTTGCGTTTTTCAAAAATATTTATTATAGCCGTCAAACAAAATTTTAGCAGTATCAATTTATTTTTTTATTTACGAGCTGAACCCGCAATGCTTTGGTATTGCTAAATTTTATTTCTCGCTAAATAGATTAATGAACACAATCGAAAGTTTGATGTCAATTATTGTATTTAGTCCAAAGTAGGTATGTACGTTTACATTATTAGTATTGTCGGTTTAGATAAATTGTCAGGACAAGGAATTTTGATAAATAGGTGTTCGAACGTTGTTTTTCTGTCACTGTCTTGCAGATGCCTCCCCGATACTGTGCGAAAAAGACAACTGTATTTCAGACCTTTTGTTAAAATAGACAAAATCGACGTTTCGCTCTACCGTTTTCCGCACCTCAAAAGTAAACCGATTTTGTTATTTTTTTAGACGGAGTATCAGAATATTTTTTTTTGTATCGGTATGTATTGCGTTTTTCAAAAATAGTTATATTTGTGCGCCGTGCGCCGTGCGCCGTGCGCCATGCGCCCGAAGACAGCAGATAAAACTGTGCTTTTTTACAGGTTTTAATGGTTCTAGTTCCAATAATAAACCATTTTTTAAAAAAACGAAACAATATAAGGACACGCCAATTGTAAATATCTTTAAAGTGTAAATAAAAAAGAGCTCTGCGCTGGTTTGGACATGTAGAACAAATGGACAACGAAAAAACGGCTTAAAATATTTACAGTGCGTATGTTCATAGATGCAGGAATAGAGGCAGACTAAGAAACACATGGCATGACCAAATCCAACAAATACTTGATGATGGATATGACAAAAGTCGGAATGCTATGAATGTTGAGGAAGCGAGATCTGAATGCAAAGATAGAGTGATGTGGCGTTCTTTCCTCTCTCCCTACCCTTACGGGGAAACGGCATGATAGTTTGCTGTTGTTGTTATTGTAAAAAAAACGAGAAAATACGTGAATCCGTTTGTATTAAGAAAAATCGGACTGTGTTTCCTCTTAAGGTTAAACATAATCAAGTATACTTACAAAACTTTACTAAAAAATCCTTAGTAAAAACCGTTCAGATAAACGTAAAAAAGATGTTGTAACTTTTCATTAGTAAGTAGGTACTTGTTTATGATTGAATTCCAAATCTAAAAGTAATAGATATTCAAATATTTAATTAAAGTAGGTACCCTAGTACTTGTTTGTGTTTGAATTCCAAAACATAAAATAATTCATTATTTTCAACTAATGAATTCTTTTAGCAAATCTCAAACTCTGTTCAGGGATGCATTTTAGTCAGGAATGCGATTTTCAAAAATGTATCGAACGTTAGTTGATATTATTTTTAGTTTAACCAAAAATCCAGTAAAAATAAGTAAATAGGTAGAAATTATAACAAATTAAATGAAATAATCTGACTGGGATCCATAAAAAACGAATGTTGTTTGTAAATATTAAAAAACCAGCATTTTTTTGTATCCGCATTCTCGGCGAATGCAATCCTGGCAATGGATAAAAAAAACATTTACGCTCTAACTTTTTTGTACTTAATAAATTGAAGATTGTATGAGCTATAAATTTTCTCGCGGCATAGATGTACATTTATCTGAAAACCGCACGTAAATCGGTCCGGTAGTTATTCAGTCTATCGAGGACATCCATTCGAACATTGCTTTTTATATATATGGATTTATTTACATACATAAGTTTCTTGAACATTATTTGAGACATAAGTCCCAACTATATCGGACTGAAAGTTCTGTGTTGAGATGGGACTAGCTTGTAGTCAATTAAACTTAAGTCAAGGCCCTATTTTTAATATTTTTCCTATTAATTATAACCCTACCTTAAACAAAATTGCCCCCTCCCCTACACTTATCGACGCCCACTTGTTCACCATTTTTTAAAAATATATTTTATGCATGTTTAGGTGTTAAATAACCCTGAAGAGGGCAACGTGTTGTTGCCAAAACTAGTCGGTTGTGTAAACACATAAAGTGGTTCACATAACAAAGTATTTTGATTTCTGAAAAAATATTATACAATAAAAACATATGTTGCAAAAGATAGAGAAAACATTTTTGAAACTGAAATATGGTATGTAAAGTGATTATATAAACCAGCCAATTACAAGTCATAAGCCCTGTTAGTGCCTAAATTGTCATATTTCCATCCTAAATATGTTTTCCCTCTCTCTTACAATAAATATCAAGCTTGACAACTCCATCGAGGGTGGAATCCAGCCTTTGTCCATAAACACAAGAACATACTCAAAACATTGTTGAATAAAAATATTCTTCACAAAAATTAATGAATTATGGATAATATTAAAATATAGGCAGTGTGTAAACTGATTTAAGGGGTTATACACAGTTGGAATTTTTTTTAATCGATTTTTTTTAAATTATTTTTGTTGTCTCTACATATATTTAAATACACACAGAAAATTTCAACTGAATTTAGCGATTATTTTCGAAGTTACACGCATATTTGTTAAGACGTGTCAGAGTTGAAAGTAGGAGGCCGGAGTGGCAGTGCTTACCTAGAACGCTGTTCTTTTGATTTACCTGCCTATTTTGAGCACACGAGAGGACAGAATGGTCCACAGATATCACCGACTTATTTGAAGCTGCCGAAGGGGCGGAGGGTGTATTGTTTTTTTGCTTTTGAAACTTTGAAACTTTAAACGCGTTTTTCTCAAAACTGTGTTTTTAATTTTGGTGCCCAAGATTTCTCAGAAATGGCTTAATTGATCACTCTCAAATTTTAATACAAGTTTTTTAAGTATATTTTTGAGTCCGATGAATATTTATTTTTTTATAAACAATTTAAGGCCAAAATGGTGTGGTGAAAAATCTATTTTTTTAGAAGCCGCCATTTTGTCAAAAAAATAATATTTTGCTTATTTCTTCGATTGATTACAAAATTATATATTTTTTAAACGAAATCCGTTTGGTTTTTTCATTTTAGATGATCCGGTCTAGAGATATCGTGGTCACCGCAGGTGCCTTTTTTATAGAAGCTCCTGGAGATCAGCTATAGCAGCTTTCAAAATAAATATTTTTATAATAAAAATATTGGAATATACCTATAAATTACTGTAATAAGTGTATTAATTTTTACATTAATGAATTAAAAAGTCTTCTCAGGGAAAATCCTTGAAAAATCGCTTTCTTGTGCCTCCTGACTGTATATAACCCCTTAAAACAGCCAACGACAGACCATGGGCCCTCTAAATGCCCTGATTTCATATTTCCTTCACATAAAAGTTATCTATCTCTTTTGTACTATTACTATTAATCATAAAAATATTAATTAATCTTTTTAACAAAGCTAGTTTTATCAATTTATATTTAATAATAAAAATATCTGAAATTCAAACACGTAAGGTTTCCAAACTCATAAGCACGGAACGGTGGAAGTAGGAAGTAGGAAGTAGCAAGTAGGAAGTGGCTTAGTGAGAAGATTGTGTGAGAGTTGAGGGCTTTGTAGTGTATTATATTATGATTATTTAGGGTTTAATCGGGTAGGTACAAAGCGACTGCGACTGGCCATGTCGAGTGAACAGCTGAGAGCCGAGCAGGGCCGCGATTACAATGAGAAGCTAAGGACATCATACCTTCCCCATGGCGGTATAGTTGAACATAAATTCTCTCGAGCGATTACAAAGATACACTACCGATCCCTCACCTTCGAGTTTTGGTGTAAGTATATCGGTATATACCGATGGGTCTAATACCTCACGGTACACATATCTACTTATCAAAAGTTAAAAAAAAAAAATTCGCCTAGAAATTTTTGCTTTAATTACATTTTTTCAAATTTTTAATCGTTCTGAGGTGCCCAGTTTTTTTCTTAAATGACTATTTAAAATATGAAAGAGAAATAAGTAAATTTAGAAGTTGAATTGAATTCTGACATCAATGTCAGTTTTAAAACTGAACGGCTAATGTGGCTAAATTCTGCCCTATGAATATCTAGCCATAAAAATGCTGCCACCATAAAAAAAATCCTTCTGTTTCACTATCTTCCAGAGTGTACGTATCGACATGTGAAGAGAGCCGGCTTTGTGATCGCTTGGTAGATAAATACAGACAAAGGTTAAGTATACCGTCTTGGTAATTGTCAAAAGTCATATAAAATCATGTCAAAGCGAGCTTTTTTTGCTTGAATTAGAACTTATTGAAGTTTATTATCGCTTTGAGGTGGCTTCTTTTTATCACAGAAGCCTATTTAAAATATAAATGAGAACTGTTTCTCATTTTAACTGCGTAAATCATTCATTGGTTGGATTCGATCGTATGACCTCGAGATTTTTTACATTTTTTTAATTTTTTTTTTTGCACCACAACAGGCCAGGAGGCCTAATTACAGTGGTGAATTACATCACAGAGCACCCAGACTTAAGAAAAATCACATTTTAATTTTTGTGTTCTCACCGGGAATCGAACCCGGAACCTTCCGTGCGTGAGTCAAGCATCTTGACCACTACACCACGGAGGCCGCCAAAGAGATGACAAGTTGGCAGAACATACCGAGGTAGTACAGAGGCTAAGTATACCGTCTCGGTATGTACCGTTGAAGATAGCCTTTATAATCGCGGCCCAGGAGATAGCAGATAGACGGAGTGGATAAGGGACGACGAACCCGCGCCGCTCCGTACACACATAATGTAAATACTTGGGTTCCTACATATCAAGTGATTTGTGATTGTTTCCCTAATTATTCTACCTGACAGCTTTATTCCTTTGAGAACTATTCGCAGAAACTATTCAATTCCTAATGGAAACATTTGCATATCTAAACACGCCGTCGTATGTCGTATATTTCGTCATAATTGCTTTAATCAGAATATACAAATTACAATTTTGGTGAGCGTCGAACTCGCGGAAAGTTCACGTGTAAGCCATTTAGGCATTTCATAATAGTACAGACAGTTTTCACAACAGTTACTGTATTATCTCAATGGAAAGTGAGCAGTTAAACTCATATTCGGAACTCTATATCGCTTATCGGCTGAAATCGAATTATAAGTAACAAAATAATCGTGTGTTGTTTGACTAAATTAAGACACATTATTAAGAACCTAATATTGTTTTTAAAAACACAAACAAAACTTTTGGACATACTACTGGTATAAGAAGTATGAAAATTAAAAAAAATGTTTTCAGACGTTGCCTAATAGGTGAATTGGTACAGCCAGATAAATCTCGCTCACATTACCAAGGTTTCCGTTCTTTTACTTCACAAAAGTAAACAGATAGTTGACGAAATGTGGATGTTAAAACATAGACAGAATGGAGAATTTTACACAGTGTATAACGTTGCCACTTAAACCAGCCAATGACAGGTCATAAGCCCTGTAAATGCCTAGACTTTCATATCCCCTTCTCAAAAATGTTTCCCCTCTCTGTTGCTACAAATTCAAAACCTTGGTACTTCTTTTGCTATTTATTAAGGGCTTAAATAAAACTAAAATTATTTATCAATTATTTTATTTGACAAATATAGATTTAGCATTTACGAGTAAATCTGAGTCAAGTATAATTGATAAGATTACGAAAGGGCCTCTGAGATGGTTTGGTCAGGTAGAACGAATGTACTGCGAAAGAATAGTAAAACAAGTATATATGGCGAAAATGAACGGTAACGTGAGACGAGGACGACCGAGGAAGACGTGGCATGATCAGATAAACCAAAATCTTAAGTCTGGTCATGTCAAAAGCAGACAGAACCCAAGGGCATATATGATAAGATGTATGAACGTGGAAGAAGCTAGAAATGTATGAAATGTGGTGGTCCATTCTCTCTGCCTATCCCTACGGGGAAATAGCGTGATAGTAGTAGTATTAGTAGTAGTAGTAATATTTAGATTACTCACAAATTGACAATCCTCTTGAAAATTTACAAGCGGTATTTTTTAAAAATTCAATCAAAGAAATATAATAAAATGTTAACAGGAAATTCAATAAATATGTTGCAAAATGTTTTCGTAAAAATCGTTAATAAATATTAGTAAACATTTATCACCATCGTCATTCCCTTTCTGCAACTAACGGTGCGTAGAGCACTGCGTTCGTACATCCAGCGCAGCGCAGTCTTGATTTGTTTTTTCTACACGCAGATGAGATGATCAATTTTACGTTTCAGTAAAAACTCCTTTTCAAATTAACATTTTATGAACCCGAGACCTCTAGCAAGGCAGGCAAACGCATTGATCATTTGACCAATAGACGGACAAATAAACGTTACCGAAAATCATAAAATCTATTAAATAAAATTTACCCATTAAGTAAATCCCTTTATTTCTTGCTTGGAAAATAGTATAAAAATTCGTTGGTACTACTCCGCAAAATTAAAGGATGATGGGCGCTTTGGTACTGATTTGGTACCCATGTCCAATCAAAATGAGTCGTACATCGTTAAGTAGCTGTTTTCGAGTGAACAAAAATATACCATCACGACAAACCCGTATAACTCCGTTTTGAAATATCCTCTTCAGAAGATACTGGATTTTTAACAAGAAATAGATTTTTTTTAAAATGATATCTCCATTTCTACTTCACCGATGTTTATGATTTTTGCGCAGAATTTAAGTTAAAAAAATAACTAGTTAACGATTAAAATAACACATAAAACGGTTCAGTACTTTTAAAGTTCACAAATTCGTCTATTGATGTTAATGCATCATATTAAAGCAAGTTTTTATTATTGTTACTTTAAACCCTGAGTGTAAATATGTAGATGACTGGCATAGCTAGCCAATATGCCGCGGCGGTATTGTTCCTTCCAGGGGGAGGGGTTGAAAGGGTTCAATGCTTTTTAAAAGTTCGGGCATATACCCGAATTCATAACTTTTCAAGGTAGGAATACTCCGATTGGACAGTGAATCGGGACTAGCGCTATGGTTATTCTTATTTTACACGAAAATACATTTCTAACGATATCGGTGCCGGTACCAAGTTCAGATACATTAGTGTCCATCCTCCTGTACTAATTATCAACGAAAAGTCACATTAATTGGTAAAATAATAACGAGTGTTCAAGTGTATTTATTTTACCGAAGATTTCAAAAAACGAATTTTATAATTAAGTTTCCCCTCGTTTATATGTACGAGTGCATACATAATGAACTCTAAGACTGGATATATGTTTTCAAACCTTTCCATATACTTTCTTTTAGCATGCAAACTGCTAAAGAAAAAGGAAAGAAAATTCTCGCGAACAAATTGTATTAAGAAAAATGCACTCTGCGCATCGATAAACTTTCGATGAAGTTGCATATAGCACCTAGATAGGGCGCAACACCCCCATGGCCCAGCGTGCGGGAACTGGCATAACATAGCATCTCCACAGTCCACGGTCCCGGGGAACACGGCAGGGGCGAATCGTCAAAATAAGAGATTATACACAGCTTACCATTATATTGTTTGACTTTCGATAATAATGTTTTATAGTAAATATGTTTATGGGAAAACAAATAAAATAATTGTTATTTATTATAAATCACTAACGCCGTTTATATCTTCCAACAAAAAAATATCTATGAAGTGCGCCCAGCGCCCAGCCCGTTCTCGGCGACGATGAAACTAGCCGATTACCTTAGCTTATTCCTCCACACAAAAAAGTACACTATATTTTACATCTTTAACCCAAGTCAGCTTTTTTAGTACTTAAACAAGCCTGCAGATTATAAATATTATTTGAAGATTCTCTATTTGGAAACTAGTATTTAGAACTTTATTTCCGAAGGACTATTTTTCTTCGATAAGATACTGTTGACATATTATGCATCACATCGGACATGTGGCGTTCGCAGTGGCCGTTTTCGAAAGGAATCGGCCAGTGCTAATTGTTAACAGTTTTAAAAAAATGTTTTTTTACATATTTATTGACAAATTTCTTGATAAAATAAGTATAAAATTATGAAATGGTTGGTACATACATAATTGATAATAACGTTTCTACCTCTCTAATAGAGTAAAAACTCATGTTTAGAGAGGGAATTCGTTTTACATTTATGTTTATACATATATTTTTCGTATCTATACACATATGTTTTATATTTCATTTACTATCTAAAATAGATTCCTGAAAATTAGATATTATTTTATTTATTAATTACTTTCTACTAAATGTCATTGAAGAATATGTTAACAAACTTTTGGACAAATATTGAATTAAAATAGTATAGAATAAAGCTACGAATATCACGTGGGTAGTGATAATTGTTGTTTGAGGTGGTTTTTACAGAACCATAGAAAAAATAGTCATTCATAATTATCTTACTTACATATTATGTACGTATACGGAAGTACAAATTAATGACCATTTTTGTAGATTACTAATAAAATAAATCACGTCTCGCCACTGGTACAGGGTACCATGTGAAGAGGCCCAAGTTACCAATCCTATTCATCGCTCCAGGAGGAGAGGTCTTCCTTGTTTTGTGTAGTTTTTAAAATAAGGAATGTACCCGTCTAGCTAGATTTTTATTTTGGTATACGAACATTGGAAAATAATACAAAGCAATGTATGGTACTTCTCAACAAATGTGTACGCGACACTCTTGTAAATAAAAATGCAACATAAAAAAAATAGAATAATTACTACGCGATTCATGTTTCGAATTCTTTGAAACGTAATCTATATATTATATGTTATTTACATACAATAATTAAAAGAGATTGAAAGAGAGAAAAAGAAACGGAAAAAAGACATGTCTCTAGAGAGTTATCTAGATCAACAGAAAACATTTTTGCGAAAGAGAAATGAAAGTCTAGGCATTTACAAGGCTTATGAACTGTCATTGGCTGGTTTAAGTAGTCACTTTACACACTGTGTAACATTCACCATTCTGCCCATGTTTAAATATCCAAATTTCCTAAACTCTTCCACCTGTTGACTTTTCACCCGCATGATAAAGGTTTCAGTTATTTTACTTCACAAAGGTCAACAGACGGAAGAGTTGATGAAATTTGAATGTTTAAACATAGGCAGAATAAGAAAATAGCCCCTTAAACCAGTCAATGACAGATCAAAAGCTCTGTAAATGCCTAGGCTTTCATTTTCTTTCTTTCATTTCAACCTTCCATCTGTCAAACAAAACAAAATAATCTCCCAATAGCGAGTGTGACGTATGTAATTTCGCATTCACGAAATAAAAATCCGACAGGAGTATCAAGAATACTTCCTGTATTGTTTTAAATATTTATGCCAACTATTATAATATATTTCAAAATGGATAATACGTTCAATATTGTTATATCGTGCTATTTATTGCATTTAGCCGGCGGCGGCGGTTGGCAAGCCAAATGTCAATTAAAGCAGTCGCCATAGTAATATTGTAATTAAATTTTCACTTTTTAATCTAATAAGATTCTCCTCATTTTTTTTGTAAATGTGATAAATATTGTATTATTTTTATAGTAAACGCCGATTTTTCGCCAATGAACTTTATTTATAGCGTTGACTTAGAGATTGCACACGCGTTGACTTATGACTGCAATAACTTAGGCATGTTCATTATTGTTCATTGTGTTCGCTCAAATGCTTAGCATGTTTTTAAGCACGTCGATGGTTACTTGTGATTGAGCTACTGGAAGTGACTCCTTAATTGCCGAGTTGGAGCATTTAATGGAAGACGTAATTAATTTTAAGTAATAACAAGGTACGAAAATTTGTTTGAAATTTCATCAGTAATATAATTGGTAAATTGGTCAGTTAATATGTACTAACTGTCAGCGCATGTGTCTACTATGCGAGAGGTCACGGGTTCGATTCCCGACATGGTTGACATGAAATATTAATTTAAAGAGGTGTTTTTACGCTAAAATATTTCATAAAACCAAGAATGGCAACTGAAGCGTAAGACTAAACATCCTGTCTTCGTGTAATTTTTTTTTTTCAAGATACGCTGCGATCGGTGTACCGATGCAGTGCACTATGCACTATTAGGCGCGGAAAGGGAATGATGATAAAGTACATACTTTAACGAATTTAACACTTAAAATTATGCAATTTTCATTCATACAAATTTTAAAACAAGCTTTAATTGTTACTTTTGTTGGTGCGGGTATATTTCTTCAATTACATATCTCCATTAAAAATTTTGGTTCTTTTTTAATCTAACAGTTAATTTGAGTTTAACAAATACGTTAAACCGTTTTCAGTATCTGTAACATTTGTGAAAATGTATTTCGTTTATTTGTCTGAAAATAAACGAAAATACCTGTAGGTCTACAGATAATGCAATAAAACATTTCAGGGCGTAAATATGCAACTCGGAGCTTTTGACTGCGATACTAAATTAAGGGGATTACAAAAATGTACTCGGAAAATGCATGATCCGCTGCTTGAAAGCTTTAGAAGTACTTTCTGTTAATGTTACTCGTAGAACAGTACGAGTATGTATATTGTTTAACGACACGTAATTCCATCCGATGTCTGTATCGAAGGTTCTCACCCGAGTTCATTTATATCTTCAGAATAGTTGTCTCGATTAGACTTCTTATGCATACAACTAACATAATATATATTCAGGGCTTCCACACTTCTTGTACTCGCGAGACTAATTTATTGGCATGTCTAGTACTTATTTATTTACTGTCTTCGCGTACTATCTATTTATTTATAAAATATCCACACTTAAAACTTATATTGTTTTTGTACCCGCTTCACTAGCTGAGTTTAACACTTTGTATCCCGGAGCCGTGTAAACACGTGATTATATAACAACGCGTTGTGTCCCGGTCCCGTGTTTTCACGTGGTTGTCAGCTGTCTAAAAAAGTGCATTTTATTGACATCTAGTGACTTTTATTAGTACATTTTCATGCTTTTTCACATGATTATTATAATCACGTGTTTACACGGCTCCGGGATACAAAGCACAAAAAAAGGAGTGAGACCCTGTATTTGTGCGAACATTGCAATGCGCAATGTGGCTCTCCACAAAGGCCAATTTTGGCAAAACTATAATACAAAAATGACTTATTTAATTATTTTAAATAAATATGAGAAGTTTCAATTGATTTAACCTATTATTTTCATAAATATGACTCTTTTAAGAAACCCTTCACAAAGCATTAAATTTCACAAAAATCGGCCGGGCACAGGGTAAATTCTATATGTATTCGGCCGGCGCTTAAAGTGTAAATTTACTCGATAAAATATTTTATCGATTGTATCATAGGATTAAAAGTAAAAATAAAAAACAATGAAATAAAATATTGTAATGCATACCTATAGAGCAGGCGCGCGAACAGGCCGTCCATACATGCGCAATTTTATTAGTATAATAAGGAATTTTGCGCAAAATAATATCTTACTTTATAGATGCCCGTTGATATCCACCCTCCGATAAACCTCAATGTACCTCAGAGTAATTAGCGTATAATTGCTGCCTTTTCTGTACGAAATATTATAATAATCAACGTCGGTTCTTTTCACTTCTGCTGAGGATCTTTGGAACAGTTCTCCCTAAATGGCACTTTCGATGTGTTCCTACAGCGAAGGCGAACATTCAAGAGGCAAGCGGTGTCATCACTCCTGACTTGAAGATAGCACACTTCCCATGTCTGCCTAGATCATACCTACTGTAATTTTTAATAGTTTCAAAGATTTTTTGGGTTAAGTTCAAGCAATGTAACTTTAAGTCTTTAATTCTAATCCGTAGGTGCCTACTGCTTAAATTTCATGATTAATTAAGTAAGGTCAAAGAACTCAACAAAACATAAACACTCGCACAGCAACACGACTTAGCAGTATTGTCCTACTTGTATAAACCTCATTTGGTAAAAAAAAAACAAAAATGTTTAATTATTTAATGCCAAATATAAACGTTTCAAAATGTAAAACCAGTTTTAAAATAAAAATAACTACATAAAAATAGCAAAGCGAGAGATTTAAACAAAAAATATGTAACAATGTTTGAGTATGTCCAAATGCTTGCAGACTGGCTGGATTCTCTCCCTAGGGAGTTGTTCATATTTAAATTTATTTCAACAGAGGGGGAAAACGTTTTTGAGAAGGCATGGATAGAATGGTGAATGTTACACAGTGTGTAAAGTGGCCACTTAAACCAGCCAATGACAGGTCATAAGCCCTGTAAATGCCTAGACTTCCATATTCCCTTCTCAAAAACGTTTTCCCTCTCTGTTGAAATAAATTTTAAAAATATGTACATTTTTGTTATCAAAAACATTTTTTACTTTGTGGTATGACATTTTACACTTATATGTTTAAAACAAATAAGTGTAAAAAATATGTAGACTAAGAAACGTATTACTTGATATATTTAGTACACATATTATATTCACTAGTTTTTACAAAACTAGCATTTTTAAATATACGAAAGTCCTTATTATATATATATGTATATAATAAGGACTTTCGTAAGCCTGTCAATAGGCTCAAAAAAGTATATCCAAATAGATAATACATATGCTTTCACATAAACTTAATTAATACGTACTAAAAGTACGATCATTATTATATTTTGTCAGCATCCTACTGATAATAGTCACCGCTCGCGCCTGCCATACGATACCGTTCTCTTTGTTGCTTTTTTGTTGGTTGTGGACAAAAAAACTGACAAATTAATGCACATATTATTAATTAGTGACTTTTGCTTAAAATAATTGGAAACCTGTATTAGCAAAATTCAGTTTTATTATTTCTCTCCCTGATGAACTAAACTTTATTTCAAATATCATAGACATTTTTTTTCTTCAATAATGTAATGATGGTAACCCTGTGTAGAATAGCTAGTAATAGTGGGGTAGACTCGTATCTTCATCTTCTCCAAGTTTGAGACAAATTAGTTGATCAAGTTGTCTGCGGGAAAACATTCTTCCCACTCGGCTATCCTCGACTGTAGTCGGCAGCACTCGGCATTACCCGGCTCGGCTGGCGAGAACCCTCCGTGCATATGACGCAGAAAAGTTTGAATTTTTTGTACTTTTCAGGATTTCATTTTTTAATCTGAGAGCGCTTTTTAAAATAAAATACTGACTTAATGTTTATATTTAAGTTTTTAAATGGCATTACTGGCTGCCCCAATTTACTGAGTTTAATCAATTGCCATGTACCCTTTTAACGTATCCGGCTCACCAAATTATTTTACTGCACCGATGTAAACACTAATGCAGCAAAAAATTCATGAATACATAGAATTTGCAACTTGTATAATAATATCATTGGAGCCAATGCGAGTGATATATTCAACTTGAATAATAATAAATTCAAAATGGAAATCAGCGACAGCATGCAGGCATTGTTGTCGTGGGTGAGTAGTGATGGGTAAAAAGAATATTATTTTTTCATTTTATTTTGAATTTACAAATGTAAATATGAAAAACATTTTATTTATGACTTTCCTATTTCTATTCTTGCATAATTTAACTTTATTTAGGACACATTACGTATATTGTCAATTATTAGTTTGAAATTATTTTTAGTCTAGTATTAAGTATCTATTATAACCTGTTAGTTTAGTTTAGTTTAACTGCTAGTTTAGATCTGGGACTCTCAATGAATATGAGCAAAACTAAGCTTATGATCATTGATCGAGCTAATAAAGTAGCGCCATTATCCTTACTGCGCAACTTAGAAAGAGTCAACAATTTCATTTATCTAGGTTTTCTCAATAGCGATGGCGGTGGGTGTGAAGGTAAAATACGGCGACGTGTTGGTATTGCCAAATGTGCTATGAGTCGGCTGGTGAAGATCTGGAAGAATCGCAGTATAACCATTAACACCAAAAAGAGACTGGTGAAGGCCTTGGTTTTCTCAGTGTTCATGTATGGTGTGGAGTGTTGGACACTGAGGGAATCTGAAAAGAAAAAAAATCGAAGCTTTTGAGATGTGGTGTTGGCGGCGAGTGCTGCGGATTCCGTGAAAGGCCAGACGTACAAATGCATCTATTCTCCAGAAACTGAACATAGGAGAAAGACTGATATCCATGTGCGAGAAAAGAATCCTGCAGTTCTTTGGGCATATTTCCAGGGGAGATTCTGATAGTTTGGAGAAAACTATTCTCCTGGGAAGTGTCGAAGGGACAAGGTCGCGTGGACGTCAACTGACAAGATGGAGCGGTACAGTCACTGAGTTATCAGAATCATCACTGATGAATGCCTATAGAAGAGCACAAGACCGTTCCAGATGGAGGGAGATTGTCCACAGACGAGCCATGCCTGGAGTCAGGCGTAATCACCATCCTCAGACATGAGTCACGGATTGAAGAGATATTATAACCGTATAACCGTAAATATAACAATATAATAAAATAACAAAAAAAATACTGCAATTTAACTCTCTTAGGATTTTATCTAAAGAGACCAATATCTCGACAGAGACGATGAAAATTATTATTTGATCGATACCCCAATCGAGATAAATGAATCATTATTGAATGTAGAAGTTTAGGCATTTACAGGGTTTGTGGCATCAAAAGTCGACAGTCGTCGCGTATAGTCAAGTGTCAGTGTGTAAAGTGATCACGTAAACCAGCCAATGACAGGTCATATGCCCTGTAAATATATATATTTCCACATTCCCCAATAATTCCGTCATCTCGGGTGAGATATCTATAAAAAAATCGTTTACTTCATCTCTGTTAATAATTTTGCATTTGACGATTTGGTGATTCTTTCTCATCGGTTATTTTGAAGCATTTTTAACGACTGCTTTATTACTAGGCAAATTTTCTCGAAAATTAATTTACCAAGTATTAGTATACTTCCAATCTCCGTTCTTTCGTCGGACTTCAGCTTATGAAAATTCGGAATTTTCTTTCAAAACTAAACAACGTGTATGTTTTTAACAATGATACGAACGTATGTTTTTTAACTTTTCTTTGTAAGAGCCAACATCCCTCGCGAACGAGTGGGGGCGTATTAAATAAACGTGTGTGATGAAATATTTTCGGCTTATTTTCAAGTGTATTTTGAATTGAACTTTATGTCGGCGCCCTAATCAATGATGTAAAAGTAATCTACCGAATAATTTAAAAAAATAATTTGCCGAAGTTAAATAAGAGTTACTCATAATATTTTTACTAAAAAAAAAGTATCGTCTAAAGTAATTTATTCGCTTTTCATAAATTTAATCAAAAAAGTTTTACAATTGTTTTGTTCAATATGCACATAATACAATTTTAAACAATTTTATTGATTGAATGGGCATTCAATTCGTCACACTTCATTGGAAATTATTATGAAAATAAAACTTTGTTATCGGTGTTACACAATTTTACTATTTTACAAGAACACTACTACAGTTTTGGGAGAGCACTCCTCCCATCGACGCCGACGGGCGATATAAAACTAATAGACATACAAAATATTGCTCACGGTTTCACTATCGAATCTACACAAAAATGAACAAATTAATCAGAGATGGAACCTAAAGTAGGGTGGTTATTTCACTTATTTAAGGTGTTAGTAAATATACATCACATACAAATAATACTAGATCCTCTACACAAAGACAACTTATACAAACTTATACCACTTTCGGACAAAGGGATTTTGAGTATTATTCAATTAAAATCTATAACCTACTTCCACTATCTATTAAAACAATTAGTAACGAGAAAATGTTTTAAAAGGCTTTAAAAAAATGGATAGTGGAGCTAGGTAAAAGTAAAATGGATTGTCTCATTCGTTCAAACCAACATTGAATTGACTGCTCCACAAGTGTTTAGCTTATATTAGATTTTTGTTATTTTCATTGTGCATTTTGTAATTTAAATAATATAGATGTACATAAATACGTAGTGTTTAAAACTGTCTAAATATTTTGAAAATTATCTCTGTTTATTAGTTTAGTCTTCTTTGTTTATTCTCAAATGTAAAAACATTTCAAAAAAGTATATTGTTAAGTGTCCTCGGCACGGGTAATCCCAGTGAGGTCACATTATTTTTATTATTAATTATAGTATGTCAGAGAAAAATATGAATAAATAAAGTAAAATTAATAAATATATGAATAGTTGTCTAAAGCACAGATATGGAAACATGATCACTGAGGGAAATAATTTTAAGGGGAATTTAGTTCTTAAAATCAAGCACACAAGTAGATGTTAACAATAATTAGACATCTACTAGGCTAAGAGGGTGTTAACAGGCGCGGGTCCGTGAACAATACTGCGTATGTACTAATAGTTGTATATCACCCGTCGATGGGAGGAGTGCTCGACCAAAACTGTAGAAGTGTTCTTGTAAAATAATAAAATTGCGTAACAATGGTGCGATGGTTTTCACGGTCACTGTTATCAATATGTTTCTTTTTTGGGTGATACCGTGTGTGTTGGATTTGTTTCGACGTTTCAGCTACCATTGCAGGAGCCATCTGTGGGGTAAACTAAGTGTTTTGTAGAAAAAAGTATGTGTTTAAGTACTAGTAATTTGTGACACGAATATGCTAAGATTCTCAAAAGGGAGAAGAGGTCAACAAAATTACAGATGCGTTGGAGCGTAATGGATACAAGAAGCAGCAAATTGACAACATTATTTTATCGCAAGCTACAAAGACGAACAAGGAAGAAGGTATTGTTAGAGCAACTGCATACCTACCATATGTACAGAATGTAACTGACAAGATAGCCAAATTGCTGAAGAAACATAATATTGGAACAACGTTTGGGACTGTGGGAAAAATAAAGAACCATTTATTGAACCCGAAAGATAAGAATCCCCTGGAAACGGAAGCTGTTTATAAACTAAGTTGCCAAGGATCTGATAAAGTGTACATAGGACAAACAAGGCGCACATCAAAGAAAAGGATTGTCGAACACAAAAGAGCGTGTAAACTTGGGCACCCTGACAAATCTGCAATAGCGGAACACTTTTGAGACACCGGATATTTTTTCGCCTTCGAACCGAAAATTTTACATAAACCAAGTAATTACAGTGCACGAATAATAAAAGAGGCAATTGAAATACACAGACACCCAAAGAACATAAACAAAGACTACTACTACTACTACCATCACGCCATTTCCCCGTGGGGGTAGGCAAAGAGAATGGACTGCCACACACGTCTATTCTGGCATACATTACTAGCTTCTTCCACATTCATACATCTTGTCATACATGCCCTTCGGTTCTGTCTGCTTTTGACATGACCAGACTTAGGATTTTGGTTTATCTGATCATGCCACGTCTTCCTTGGTCGTCCTTGTCTCTCGTTACTAAACAAAGACGACGGGCTTAAATTAAACTCAACATGGTTCCCAGCACTACGTTCTACAAAAACGAATAGAAATGTGCCTACTGTGGACTGCGACACGGTATAAATTACTAGTACTTTACACATACTTTTTTCTCGGAAACACTCAGTTTATCCTGAAGATGGCTCATGCAATGGTAGCCGAAACATCGGAACAAATTTAACACACACGGTATCACACAAAAAAGAAACATATTGACTGATAACAAAGTTTTATTTTTATAATAATTGATTTTATACATTTTATATTTAACGTTTCCACCCTTCTAATGGCGCAGGATGCTCGTGTTTAGAGAGAGAGTTCGGTTTACAATTTTATTACTTTAAAAAAAATATACATATTTAATTACAAAAATCTATGAATACAGAATGGAAGTTTGAAAGGATTCTTTAGTTTTGATCTGAATACTTTATATTTATTTTTTTATTTATTTCGGAAGTTTATTTATTAAAATTCTGTTTTCCCGCAAAGGAATAATGATTTTATGCTGCATTAGTGTTGTATCTATGCAAATTCATGCTTAAATCAAAAGGAAATCTTGGTTTTTGGAAATTTTGTAAAATATGGATATTTTTTTCTTAAAAACTTTTGTTGAATGGATTAAATTTGACTGTGTTCATTCAATTAATTATATAATGTTGAGCAGTGTATTTAGATCTTTTAGGGTAAAAGTTTGTAACTTGATACGTATTTTTATATAAAACGTTAGAAAGTCAGTTCTGTGATCTGTGGCACTCTTGATTAAAATCATGATTCTCAATTCATAACATCACATAAGTAAACTCCTTCGATTGCTTTCTAACCAGTGCCTTTTTCGTTATTTTTATTTATTTATTTCGCATAGAACATTATTTTTATTGATTTTATTTTATTTTATTCAGAAAACATACAGTCACACATAATAAACATTAAAAACAACAGTTTTTTAACCTAAAAAGACCAATTAAGTTTTCATAAATTATGCAAAAGATATAAACATTAAATGTGACAAAAAAAAAAATAAAAGTTAGAAAAGAATAATTGTTTGCATGGAGGTAATCGTTGGTAATTAATTAGAATAAATAAAAATACTGAATGCACACTCCGAGCCATTCACGCACACACACATGAGCGCACATATTAAATATACACAAACATATACATTACATGCGCCACATATACATACATAGCACAAACCAAGATGCACATTTAGCAACTATCCCAAATAATCGACCCCATGAAGAAATTTTCTGTATAAATGCAACGTGCAGTTAAAATGTCTACATCAATACTGAGTCCATTATAATTTCTACAGGTACGTCTAATGTGAATTCTAGGTATAATTGCTTTTACAAGTTGGTATTTAAAAAAGGGAATTTTATCTGGTATAGCGAAGAGGACAACGGAAACCAATGTTTTGTAAAAGATACGGCGAATCAACCATATTATTTAGAATTTTGAAAAGAAAAATTGAATCACACGTAAGGCGCCTTTTTTGTAGTGATTCTATATTAAAATTAATCAAAGATGCGCCGTAATCATTTTCAATGTTACCAAAACAATATTCCAGGCTCCTTATAAATTTCTTTAGAATGTTCTCGATTAGATTGTTATATACATTGAAATTGAGGGGACCTTACTAATGAAGCGAATTCGAGTTGACTACGCACATAAGTAAGTATAGTAAAGAAGTTTGAGTGTATCTGGTGATGAAAATGGCTTGAAGATTCGTAAGATAAACCCTAGAAGTCTATACGCCTTATCCTTATATATATTTTTTAATTTTTGTTTTTTAAAACCCACTAAAGGATTTATACTATATTATGGATTAAAATATCAATTCGTTTCGATTAAA
The DNA here is from genome assembly GCF_059751315.1 of Micrasema longulum. Classification (NCBI taxonomy): domain Eukaryota; kingdom Metazoa; phylum Arthropoda; class Insecta; order Trichoptera; family Brachycentridae; genus Micrasema; species Micrasema longulum. The sequence continues at coordinate 493,925 of NW_028278331.1, forward strand.
ATATCAAAATATTTATTTATTTTAAAGCAAATTTACTTTCAAACCACCGAAACATAAGTATGATCAATTACTTACTTATTATTGTAACTTCCGTGTTAACACATACAAAATATATTCATTATCTCTTTCTCACACATAACGAGTGCGTATGTTGTCATCTCCCTTAGACTGTCGTAAATCAAATTGATGTATTTTAAAGAATACTAGCCCTTATGAAAAAGTATTGAAAGACTAAATTGCATTAATGAAAGCTGTAAGATTTTACTGTAATCGCAAGTTAAATTTTTCGAACGAGATTCTAAAGTTTTAGGTTAAAGACGTATCTGAATTAGTGATTTTAAAGTGAGCAGAGTAATCTCGTGTAATCCAGTAGTAATAATTTTGGCCAATAGAGGCGCAACTGGTCGCTATATGGAATAAAGGAATATTATATAAATTTACTTACCCAAGAAAAGTAATTTATTTTTTTGGTGATGTGTTTTTTCCTAATAATACTACAGTATTATAAAACATTACTTACGATGTCAAAAAATATGGTAAGCTGCATGTAATCGATTATAAGGAGCATTCGCCCCTGCCAGGCTCCACCCTCCCCTCTCCTCGTTTCTCCCCTACAGGAGTAAGCAACCATTTGTGTTTTATTTATCTTTATTTTTTAAGATTTTAGTCGTTCTAAAAATTTATTTTTATGTGCCAATATGTCTTCTTGCTCATACTGATCATCGTGGTTTCGGATGTGACAGAGTTTAAAGAACACCCTGTATACAGTTATAAAAATAAAGAAAATAGGAACAAGATAAATTTTAATTTAAAGAATAAGAAAACAAAAAAGTTATATAAAAATAATGTAAAAGGTACAAAATATAATAATGAACATACGAGTACATACATAATTACTGACATCGTAAAACTAAACGGGTGGACTGTCTATAAGGAATCTTCTATATTTTATATAGGAGAGATGAAAAATGTCTGCGTGACCGGAGAGAACAGTATTATAATAATGATATGCTCTAAAGAAAGAATGATCGAGTACTCGTATATTTATGTAGACTACGATATTCTCTCTTTTGCAATAATTCCGGTACAGAGTAACGATGCAACAGCAGTCGGTAGTCGCGTCACGTCCGGAGCCCTGCGGAGGGCTGCGGGCTGCGGGCCGCGGGCCGTGGGCCGCGGACTGCGTGAGTGTGAAGCATAACTAAAGCCGATGGAGGTTGCCAAAGTCGCCTGAACAATCGCCTAAGAGCGCAGAAATTTATCGGTTCGTGTTTACCTCGTAAAGGTTGCTTTACCTCTTTTTTATTTTACACGTATCGACGTGTACGTTTACTTATTTATCGATCGGGTACTCGACGGGATTATAGCTCCAATAAGGCGGAATATTAGATTTTATCGGAGAAGGAATGATAAAATTGTAACCGAAATGATCCAAGAATAAGCTTCTCGTTAGGACCGATCAAACTGAGAGCATTGCGCCATAAAGTCTGGGAAGTTTTATTCGAGTGTACCTGACGTCATTTTCTTCTGTTATGTTATTATTTCTTTTCACTGACTGAAATACTTTGCCTCCGAAGAACCCCGTGTATATTATACTACGTGCCTATTCAATTAAAAACATAACCATCTTAAACTGGTCGTATAATCAACATAGAGTCTGGAGATCAGGGGCGCACTCGAAGGAGGGTATCGGGAGTCATGCCCCCTTTCGAAATTTAACAAGTACGTAATGATTAGTATCAAATTAAAATTAATAAATAACATGAATGAATAACCGCACATACTGAATATTTTTAGAACAGTTTTATACTAGGTATTTATTATGCACTCGACCTTTAGTCATTTTTTAAATGTTTACAATTAATCGGCAATTCAATATACTGGGGCATGGGCCGATCGAATTCAAAACCAACCAATCGCGAGGAATGCCTTTCAATCACGTGATGTACCGATGTGATGTACCGCTGTTGAGTTTACAACACTTTACCTCTTGATTTAAAATAAAATACAAATAAATAGCAATTGAGATTATTTGTTAAAAAATTCATTCGCATTCGCATTCACTCTGCTTTCATCCTTCTCCTGCTAGTTCTGTGTTTCACTTCTGTACATGAGTGTTGGGACTAAAACCCCGCTGTGCGCTCCCAGTCTTGCTTCGATTGATATATTTTTATTAGCTCAGTCTTTTTAGGCTCAGTGCGCCGTTTATTTTGCTGCCCGCATCCACTCTCCTTTCAGCATATTTTTCTACTCTTCCATCTCTTGTAAACGTGCTTCCCAGATACACAAATTCTTCTACTCGTTCAAGACACTCACCGTTTATATATTAAATTAGTCACTTAATAAGCTTACTTCTGCTTTCCAATACCAAAATACAAAAAAGTTCATTTTATTTAGTAGATTCGCGTACATCTTACCAGGAATCAAATATGATAATAAAATGCGGCTATCTGAAAATGATACTCGTCCTGTACCTACATACATACATACTCAATTGTCTTTTTTAGGATTTTTATCTGAGAGTAGTCATCGACACATAATTGACTATATTCATCATCATCATTCTCCATTTCGCACCCAGTGCTATATCGAATATTGAATTAATACACCAATCGCGTCCTATCTTGATCATTTTAGTTACACGAATGTAAGATGATTAGTCTTACGCTTCAGGTGCCAATCCGGGGACTATGAAATATCGCAGTGAAAAAACACATTTGTAAGTCAATATTTCGTGTCAACCATGACAGGAAATATAATACCCCAAATATACGTAGATACTTTCAGTCATTGTTTTCAAAGTGTATGGTCTTTTGGGTGATCCCGTGTGGGTCGAAGTTTTGGCTACCGTTGCTGGAATCATCTTTAGGGTAAACTATAAAGCGGTAGTCGGAACTAGTCCAACCGCGCAGGCACACGGGATCACCCAAAAAAGACCATAAATATTGTTCACCGTGTAGGGAACGAATCCGAGACGAGAGAGCAAGAGCATGGTAGGCAAACGCGCTGACCATTAGACTACGAGGCGGACTAAGGAGGAAGTTCGATGGTTTTTCATTTTATAAAATACGCATACTAAGGCATACAAGGTCCTTAATGATCACAATAATGGCTTGCAAGTTTTAACAACTAAACTCGAGGAATCATTTCACATCCAATTACAATTAAATCACAAAAAAACTTAGAATATTTGTCAAACAGTACGGTGGGTGCTGTTTTAATTTAAATAAGAAAACGTAAGAATTTATCTTCATCACAAAATATACACTTTTTTGTGTTTTTTCTTCAAATATATTTAATTGCATTACATTTTTTTAAAAATTACCATTAGATTTAGAATGTCCAATAAATTACAGTAGCATATCCAATTATTATAGCACCCACCCTAATAGATTCCACTACGATTAAACAATGAGGATGCTCAGTGTTTTTTTTTATTTGTTCATAGTCTATCAAACTAAGCCAATTAAAATAAATGTTTTGATGTATCGTATTATCAGCGCTACGTTATTTCAAAAAATTTCAATTTTGAAATTAATCCGCGTGAGGCGTTACAAGTTGTATGCATATTCTGCTTTTCATACGAAAAACTTAATTTTACTTTGGACCAACAGAAAAAGAAACATTTTTTTGTATAGAGCAATAATTTTTTTCTAAACACCTAAATAAAACAGCTCTTACAGCCCGTGTTACGAGTGATATGTGATGTTATTTTATTGAATTTTTATTTAAACTATTGTGTTATTGTATATAAAATCCCCTTATACCAGCACTTTTGCTGATTGGGAATATTTCGTACAAATAAAATATGTAATAAAATGTAATATGTAATATAAGATAAAATTGAAAATAAATGTCAACTTCCCATTGTAATCGGGGCCCTGGCTTCCCGTTAACCAGAAATCTATCACAACATCATATCATCGGTTGGTTTAGATTAATTTAGAAGAACTTGTGACGTCATTTAAAGTAGTTCATTTTTATTAATGTTTCCATGCATTGAGAAACTTCGCCGTAACCGCGCGAAAGAAAACATTTTTTATTTTAATTTCCTCTCTACCTCAGCTCCCTCATTGACGATTATTCTTAGGTACATCTTCTGATGTTTTAGCAACCTACCCGACCTGCTTCATTGTTTGGCAAAATGTTAAGAGTAGGTGCAAACTTGTTTATTTGCCTAAGTCTATTATGTGAGTCACGGTAATTAGTTCAATCAATATTTACTTTCGATAAAAGACTGGTGAAATGAGGATTTTTGGGAAAGGTTATCCGATGTCAAACATCCGAGAAAATACACCTCGAAAGACACGAATAGTGTATAATATACTCGTACCTATACACGGAATGACGGAATATATGGAATTGGAAAACCGGGGATGAAAGTTGGCTAAATGCTGAAGAAATGCGATTTCTTGGGAGAATTTGTAGTAAAACTATGTACTTACGATGGGTGCACAAAAGACGACATCCGTGCATTACGTTAGGCCGAGATAAGCATTATCGACGAAATCAAGAGTGCTGTGTTGGTTTGGACATGTAGAGCGAATGGGTGGTGAAATTACGGCTAAAAATATTTACGATGCAAATGTTGATGGATGTAGAAATCGAGGAAGACCGAGAAAGACATTACTTGATCAAATCCAACAAATACTCGAAGATGGACATGTCAGAAGTCGGAATAATCGGCGCGCGTGCATGAGAAGATGTATGAATGTAGAGGAAGCGGGGTACGTATACAAGGACAGAGTTATTGCATTCTATCCCCCTACCTACCCCTACGAACGAACTGCGTGATAGTTTGTTGTTGTATATATACGTTTTTTTTTTTTTTTAATAATAACAAACTACTATCAGCACCTACATAGATACAAAACATATTTAAAACTGGGCCGGTAATTAATTATTTATTCTGTCTACAGCACGCGTGTTAAAAAATCATAGGGGATTTTAAAATTAAAGCAAAATCCGTACCAATATTATTATAAATGCGAAAGTGTTTGTGTTTCTTTCACATCGCAACGGGGGACCGATAGATGTCATTTTGTGCGTAGGTATAGTCGAAGAACTGACAAGTGTCATTGACTACTTTCCATCCTGAGAAAAAATCTCACTCCCTCAGGAAAAATGCTAAGTGTAAAAATGAATGAATATTAAAACAGAATAACGATGTTACGTAGGCGTCGCCGTAGACTGACGGATTGAAAAAATATATTATTTCACCGGGAAATTTTTATTGTCTCAGTCGTTTTGCGTTTTTGATAAATTGTTTCTCCAAAAACCCATCCAAAAACCCATAAAAGTTTCATCTGCCGTCTTCGGACGTACGGCATACAAATATTATGATAAATAATTATTAAAAACGGAAAAGGTACCGATACATAAAATTTAATTCTAAAACTATTTCTTTAAAAAATAAGCTAAGCGGTTAGGTTTTCGGGTGCCGAAAACGGGACTGCCGAACGTCGATTTTGTCGATTTTAGTTAGGCAAAATTAGTCCGACGTGCAGTGGTCTTTTTTGCAAAGTATCGGGGAGGCATTTATTTATTTATTAACGGACATTGTCCATGTACACAATTTATAAGGTTTAAATATTACAATAAAAGAGTAGTTTAAAACATTTAAAGAAAAAAGAAAGAAGCATTGACAAACATAAGGGACATCGAGACAAGATCTGGACTATTTATTTAGTGCTCGTTTAAATCGTTGTAAACTTAAACCAAAAAAGTCCAGATCCTGTCTTGAGTTAACTTAGAGAGAGTGAATTTAGCATTTGCGAGAGTGACAGAAAAACGTAGTTTCTTCGATTTTCAAATCGGGAAATGACTGCCGAGGACATGCGGAGTTGGAGGCAAAAGTTGAAGGAGGCCAAGGCTGCAGCGCCATCGAAGAAGAAGATAGAAAAACACCGTTCAAATATCTATTCATCAGAATTGTGTGGCATCACATATCCTCTTAAGGCTGTAGTCGGGTAAAACGTACGAAAAATTAGGAAATCATACGATTTTACCATTTTAAAACGAATGTTTTTTAAAAATCGCGCTATAATAAAATATAAAAAACATAAATTAGATAAAAGCAATATTTTTTTAATGTATTTCTTTTTAAAAATATACTTAAAAGTCTTATATAACTAAAATATAATTACTTTTCGACCGGCAGATTACGCCTTTTAAAATTTAGAGCAAACGCTGGTATCTTGACTCTCACGTAAAGTATTGAACTAAGATCTGCGAAGATTTTCACTGTCACTGTTATCAATATGTTTATTTTTGGGGTGATACCGTGGGTATTGGATTTGTTCCGACGTTTCGGCTACCATTGCAGGAGCCATCTTCAGGGTAAACGATGGCTCCTGCTCCGGCCCTTAGCGGTACCGGTATGAAGGTAATAAAAACCTAAATAAAATATTGTTAGAAATTGAATATTACAACCAGAATTATCTTGTTTAAAAAAATAAGGATACAATTCTATAAAAAAGGCTTCAACTAAAATATTTAGATAACTGTGTTTTTTTTAAAGTAATATACCGACGGCATAATTTTATGAAGAAATAATGGAAAATATCACAAAATTTATGTTATTTAAAATTAATACAAAATGTATTTCTTTTCAAAAACAAAAAAATAAGATTTACTTCCGCTATTTGAATATTTAAATCATTAGAACAAATTTTAGTTCAATACTTAGTCCTTTATATGAGAATCGAGATACCAAACTTTAGTTTAATTTGAAATGGCGTAATTTGCCGGTCAAAAAGTAATTATATTTTAGTTATATAAAACTTTAAAGTATATTTTCAATAGAAATACCTATGTCACCCTTGACGGGGGCGGGGGTGCGGTATAAGTTTATTATAAAACATTTCGCTTTTACAGTGAATATTATGTCGAAAAGGGTTTTTAACACCAAGTACATCATTCTCTACTAGGTACTTTTCCTCATACTTTTCAGTAAAAATACGCCTCTCCGTTTTTTTTTATTAATAACAGAAGTTTAAATAAATCAAAAAATGGTAATTAAGTTAGTTTGAGTTTTTAATACCTTTGGCAAATTATGAATTTGTATTTTTGTCCCTTTTTCAAAAAAAAATTTTTTGAAAAAGGAACAAAAATATGCTGGGCTAGCTATTAAAAATTGCAATTTTAAAAAAAGGAGGCAACATTCACCATTTTGCCTATGTTTAAACATCTGTATTTCTTCAAATCGTCTATCTGTTGACTTGTGAAGTAAAACAGCTGAAACTTTCAAATGCGATTCCACCCTCTAGGGAGTTGTCGAGATTGACATTTATTGCAACAGAGAGGAAAAACATTTATGATAAGGGAATGTTGAAATCTACCTAGATTAAATACCTATTTTACGGGCTAATCAACTCTCATTGAATATCTATCAATATTTCCTTAGTCTCTGTTGAGATATCTATTTAGATGAAATCCTAAAACAGTTGAATTCAGTCAGCGCATTTGTCTACCAAGCAAGAGGTCTCGAGTTCGATTCCCGGCATAGTTGACATGATATAAATCCTTTTTTTTGGAGGAACATGGTTTTTTTTATTCTTGGTTAAAACACAACAGTCCCGTTTAACAGAATTTCCAGATCAACCGAATCACCGAAATACTTTTTGTATTATTTTTGTATCGGCAGCCTCCGTGGTGTAGTGGTCAAGACGCTTGACTCACGCGCGGAAGGTTCCGGGTTCGATTCCCGGTGAGAACACAAAAATTAAAGATGTGATTTTTCTTAAGCCTGGTTGTTCTGTAATGTAACTCACCACTGTAATTGGGCCCCCTGGCCTGTTGTGGTGCAAAAAAAATGAAATGAAATGAAATTACCATATTCTAGACTGCTTTCATACAGTAAGCGTCGCGAGTGCATGGACTATACACAAGCATTCACCCAGCTCCGCGTAAGAACTCGTAGCGTTGACTGTCCACTGATTAAATCCCCGCCATGCTTTTGTCGCTATCCAAGGATCCTATAAGTTATGTTTTGAATTCTGTCTGATGTGGCTGGCTCATGGTAATCTTTCTACATTAGTAGTAGTGTAGTTTTAGTCCCAACACTTATGTATGGAAATGAAACATGGAATTGGCAGAGGAAGGATGAAAGTCGAGTGAACACAGCTGAAATGCGATCTCTTAGACGAATGTGTGAGAAATCAATATATGACAGGGTTACGAATGATGAAATCAAGCGAAAGTGTAAATCTGAGTCGAGTATAATTGATAAAATTAAGAAAGGGTCTCTGAGATGGTTTCATCATGTAGAACGAATGGACGACAAAAGAATGGTAAAACAAGTATATATGGCAAAAATGAACGCCAACGTGAATAGTGGACGATCAAGGAAGACGCGGCATGATCGGATAAACCAAAATCTTAAATCTGGTCATGTCAAAAACAGACAGATGTCTGAATGTGGCAGACCTAGGAATGTATGCCAGGATAGACGTGTGTGGCGGTTCATTCTCTCTGCGGAGAGATGGCGTGATGTAGTAATAGTAGTAGTAGTGTATTGTGTGTTGCGTTCTGTTTAGTGATTATGGCAGAAAAGAGAAAACAAGCTGTTGTGACAATGCCGTACATACAATCTATACTGTACATTTTTACTATGTGCGTATTTATTTTCTGGTATAACCAAATTTTCGTTTTTTCGAAACCTCATCGGTCCTTTCGAATTTGGTTAAACGGAACTGTTGTGTTATGTTAACTAACGATTTTAATCAACCAAAAATCCGCTGGAATTTCAGAAAAACTATAATTATTTGGAATTTTAAAAAAAGCAATAATTTAAAAGTAACGGCTCTAGGTTATGGGATATACAAACAGGTTATGGGTTATGGGATATTGTAATATCACCGACGATATGTTGAATCTTTGTATATCTATCACATTTCAATATCGTTCTGATGCCTCTATTCTAAGCCTTTGCCATCGCTGGGAGAAGGTTTATGGCATACAAAATTAGTTTTTGAACAACTTGGGTTTATTCATTATTTTTAATATTACAAAAATGGAACATTCTTACAACTCAACCGGCAAACATAGTGTAACAAATATACATAACATATGAACAATATTTTATCACAAAATTTACTAACATTCCCAGTTACCCTTGTGTACGGTGTACAATGTTATGTACAACAATTAAAAAACACAATATCAAAATTAATAACAAAATATATTTTTTAAAGTATTAATAAATATCAAATGAGTATGTAATAAAAAAATAAGGCAATTTGAACCTATTTCTACTTGTTATTGTGGTACGGTCGCTAAACACGATGAATCAACACGCTCACAATTAGGTTATTTGACAGTGCCAACTACATTTTAGATAGTCAATCTTGGCACACGGCCATAGCTTCCTCCTTCTCCTCTAACAGCTCCTTCCCGGTCGCCTCGATCATCTTCTTGGCGAAGTCGTCCAGGGTCCAGTCCTGGACGATGCTCCAGGTCTTGTTGGACACGCGCACCGGGAAGGAGAACACCACATCCTTGGGGGCCCCGTGGGAACCGTCCGACACGACGCCCATGGACACCACGGAGCCGGCGGGCGTGCCGATCCACCAGGAGCGCATGTGGTCGCCGGCGGCCTTGGCAGCCGACATGGCGGACGACATCTTGCGCGCCGCGATCACGGCGGCGCCGCGCTTCTGCACGGTGCTCACGAAGGTCGTCCGCAGGTACTCGTCGTCATTAAGCACCTTAGGCAGGGGTTGGTCCCCGGAGGCGGTCATCACCACCGAGTTGCTGGCGTCGGGGAACTGAGTGGAGGAATGGTTTCCCCAGATAGCGACGTTGCGGACGTTGCCCACGGGAACTCCGAGCTTTGCGGCGAGCTGAGCTTGCGCGCGGTTCTGATCCAGCCTCGTCATAGCCGTAAAGTTTTCCTTGGGAATAGAGGGAGCGTATTTGGAACACACAAGCGCGTTAGTATTAGCGGGATTCCCCACAACCAACACCTGCAAATAAAATAATTTGATTTTAGAAAAGTTATTACATATAAATCTGAAATAAATTATTTGCCCCTTCTTATTTATTTCCAAATTTAATTTTATAATGTTTCAGAAAAACAATATTGTTTTAAATATATTATTTTACATTCACATTCACAAAATATAAATTAAGATATTTTTGTTTTATATGTTTATATAAAATTAAATTAAATCTAGTATTTGTCTACAAAGCTTTAGATGTGTATATATTTTTAAAAAAGCGTAATTTATCTACTGCTTTTAATTTTCTAGTCCATTTAAATAGTTAATACCCTCTGCTTTATGCATGCATAAAAATGTTTTAAATTTTAAAATTCTTTTCTGTTTTTAATGTTATATTCAATAGCCAAATGTTCTAAAATATAACTTCTTACCATATAAATTCTTAACAACAGCTGTTTATTGGTATTAAGTCATAAAGATAAGCATTTTATACCTACACCAAAAAATATTAAATTATCCATACCAAAAAAATTACTAGGTTTATAAATTATCAAACAAACAAAAATTATTATCTTACAATAGAAGTATCTATTGATACACTAAATGGGATTACATACATTGTAAAATAATATTTACACTATTTGTATTGAAGTTGATAAGATAACACGTTCAATGCTAATAAACTTTCGAATGGATTTCAGCAAATAAAGACACCAGCTTTTGTGTTATATAAATATATACCTTATGTTTAAATATTATCTGGAATTTGCAAAAAAAAACCACATTAGCTCAATTATTCATCAATATTTATTTTATCCCCTTAAAAGTAATCACCATTAGAGGCAATACACATATGCCAATGTTTTTTCCAATCTTCATAGCACTTCTCATAGGCCGATTTCGAAATAGCTTTCAGCTCCCTCTGAGAATTTTCTTTTATCACCTCATTCGAGTCGAAATGCTTTCCGTAAAGTGGTAATTTGAGTTTAGAGGACAGGAAAATTCACACGGAGCCAAATCAAGTTAATTCGGTGCACAGGCAACAACTTTTACATTGTTTTTGGCCAAATAATCGCATACATGGAGATACCGCCTTATTGTGATGCAAAAACTATGAGTTATATTTCCATAAATCTAGCCTTTATATTTCAATTAGTATTCTTTACTGACTCTCTGGCCTGGCGTAAGTAACTCCGAGTGCACAACACATAATCCAAGAAAACACTCAAAATCCTTGATTTTTAAGCGACTTTGGTGTGGTTTTTGGGCTTAATTGACAAGCGCCACTCTGAAGATTGTCGACTTGTTTCCACGTCATATTCAAACACCCATGTCTCATCACCCATAATGATGCGTTAAATGGCGGTATTTCAATATAAAGCATGTCTTCAGCGACAGATTTGCGTTGATCTTATAGAAGAAAATTAAGCAAAATTTTGCAAAATTCGCAGAACACACCAAAGATTGACTCGTTTACACAGCTGCCACAAACAGACTACATGACAGATTTGCACTAAAAATTTACACGTATGTCTATGATGGTCCTACCAATCTTAAAAAGAAAAACAATTACCAATATTTTGAGCGCAGTTCTTTCGCAGAACGCTCCGTATTCATTTTAAATTCACTAGTTTTATATGGATTCCCTGGTATTAAATATGTATACTTATATATGCAATAAATTTATAAAATAAATAAAAAATATTTGAACATAACTACATTTTCTTTTCTTTTTTTACTAGCCATTTAATATTTTTTTCAGATTCAGGTCAGATTTTTTTTAAAATAATTAATAAAGGAATTTACTTTATTTTGCTATAATATAGTTTTCAAGAAGTATACCCAAGTAAACCACAAGATACACAAATGTGCACTTAATTCATTTACTTGAAAAATGTTATATATATTCAAATGTAGAGATCATAAAACTTTTTTTTTATTTATGTTAAGGCAACCCATCCTTACACGGTGCAGTATTGAGAATAATATTTTTTAGATTAAAAATTTACATCATTTAGAACAATAAATTTGGATAAATGCAAAACCACTTCAGGGGATAAGATTAACATTGATAAAAATAATACCTCAATGACTGTAGATTGAAGGAGAAATATATTTCTGCATGAAAAAAAAAACATCGAGTGGTGCCAAACAAAAATAGAAATGGTGCCAAAAGAAAACGGAATTATTTAATATATTTTAAAATATAAAACAGTCCTAATCTCATAACAAGAATTTTTATGTTGCATTCATATAGCGATCCATAGATGTCCGAAAAATAGTAATATGTACACCGGAACCTGTTTTTACACAGAGTATATGTTAAACGCAGTACAATTTTTTGAAAAGGATATTAAAAAAGAAAAATGATGAATGGATTCCCTTGCATAAAAATCTATTCAGATTTTTTTTTTAATTGCTTATTATTTATTTTACTTTGATTTTATTAAAAAATATAACATGACAACATAATACTTTATAAATTCATAACAAAGATTATTCACTAGCTCGATCACATATTATATGCATAAATGGTAACTCTTTAAAGCAGTAATGAAATGCTAGAAATTTCTGACCTCGTCATAAGCAATCAGAAAAAGATCATTTGGTGTGGGCAGCAAATAAATAAAACGACTCGATTATTGACAAAAATAATATTTAGTATGAACGAAACCGATAGGAAGACCCTCGATCTTTAAAATGGTTGTCAGGTATGTGGAAGAAGTGCTTTCACTGATGTTGTCAGTGCCAAATCAATTGAAGTTTAAATTTTGATTAATTCCTTATCTTTATTTAAAGAGTACAGGCGTCAATGCAATAATGGTACCTTTACGTCCTTGTTGGCGTACTTGTCCATGGCCTCCCCCTGCACCTTGAAAATGCGCACGTTGGCGGACAGAAGGTCCTTGCGCTCCATGCCCTCGCGGCGCGGCATGGCTCCTAACAGGAAGGCGGCCGCCGCGCCGCTGAAGGCCTCAGCCGGCTCCGCCGTGGCCAGCACGCCGCGCAGCAGCGGCAGCGCGCAGTCCGCCAGCTCCATGACGACGCCCTGCAGCACGCCCAGCATGGGAGCGATGTCCAGCAGCCGCAGCTCCAGTGGCTGCGTGGCCCCGAACACCTCCCCGGACGCGATCTGGTACAGAAGCGAGTACGCGATCTGGCCCGCGGCCCCCGTCACCACCACCTTGATTGGCTCCACCTGAACAATTTATTTGTTATCTTTTTGTAAATGTATATCATGTGACCAAATTAGAAGACGCACCGATAATCCTGTCGCATTGTTTTTAATTAGTTTGAAATATCAGGAAAACCAAATTTTTCACCTTTTTTTTTTTTTAATCAGCCATCGCCCCCCTTAACTACCTCAACGCCCCTCAATGTTCTCTGGGCTTTCTACCACCCCCCTGAAGGTCTTCTACCGCCCCCTTGAATGCCTTCAGCGCCCACAACGGGGGATTATCGCCCACTTTGAGAAAGACTTCTAAGGGAACTCAATCCTTAGAAGACCCAGTTCTCGCTTGGAGGTGAAGTTAAACTAATGGAATTAGGCTACACATGACGTCCAAAATAATAAAATAAAACAGGTCCTGAATTGCTTACATGCATTCGCGCCATCGGTTTTTTTCAATATTTTTTTTAAAAAATCTATCTACAAAAGTATTTCACATATTTGTCGTACATATAGATACGACGATTTGAACTCGTATTTGGGATGCTAAAATTAGTGAATTCGCAGATTCCAAAGAATATCAATGTTATAAGCACCATAACGGAACTTTGAACTTTCAAAATTAAAAAAGAATGATTATTATTTTATAAAATAATATCAACTTTCTAGATTATTTTTTTTTATAGTAAAACATAAGTTTAATTTTCGGGAAAGTAGGACGCACATGCGCACTAAAAATCGAGTTTTTATCTAATGGAATTTTCTAATCTTAAGTATTTCATTAAAAGCTATTAAGGATCATGAAAGTAAGATTCAAAAACTACAATTCAAAAATATCAATACATAACATAATCATATTTTAATACATAAAGGTCAGAGCAATGTCAAATTTTACATAACATGTAAAAGTCGAGATTGACGATTAATATTCACCTAAAACGTGAATTTTAAGTTATTTACTCACCATCTTCAATGAAAGTCTTTAAAAAAATAAAATCACTTAATTGGCTTTAATACAGGGTAAGTGATTTCACCAGTTGTCCTTTAACAAGCAGCAAAAAGCGGGCAGATATGAAATAGTTTCTAAATCTACGCGAAATCTACAAATCCTCAAATTCCTCTGACAGCTCCAAAATCAACGTCATTAGAAATTGGAAAAAACCGTAGACTAGAATCTACCTAGATTGTGTACATAAAAGAAACTAACTTGCTCGAGAAAACTAAAGGAAATAACAATGCGAAACTCAAGTTATAAAGACGTTTTTTGTGTGTCAGTAATTTGGAATCATTTTAAGAGCTGTCAGAAAAAAAAAGAAGTATTGTCATTTAAAAAAGTACCTATCTACCGGAAATAAAACAATTTTTTTCTTATTTAAAAAGTCTCTCCAGGAATGTGTTTTTCCATCTCAATGGAAGAAAGCAAACATCACACCCATATTTAAATCTGGATCAAAAAATGACGCATTGACGCATGATTCAAGACGATCTTAATCGTCTAACTGACTATTGTATTGAAAATAAACTGTTTTTGAATATAAATAAATGTGTCTGTATTACATTCACAAGGAAAAGAAAAATTCTTAATTTTGATTACAAACTAAACAATAATGTACTAATGAGAAAGCACGAAATTAAAGATCTTGGGATTGTTTTAGACTCAAAACTACTTTTTGAATCGCATATCAATAAAATTACCTCCAAAGCATTGAGCATGTTAGGTTTCATAATTCTAATGAGTAAACACTTTGATAATCCAAAGGCCCTAATTTCATTATATTATACATTTGTCAGAAGCCATTTGAAATACGCCTCTCAGATATGGAATCCCCAGTATGCCATATATATAAGAAGAATAGAAAATATTCAAAACAAATTTATAAAGTACCTTAAATACAAAACCGGTATTTCTTATGTATCTACTCTCACTGCCTCCACCTTCCATGGAATTATTTCTCTACAATACCGCAGAGTGTGTGCGAACCAACTAATGCTTTACAAAATTATGACAGGAATGGTTGACTGTACAGAGCTGCTTGGTTTAATACCAAAACATGTGCCAGCCAGGATTTGTAGACGGTACCACCTGTTTCATGTACCAATAAGTAAAACATCGTATGTTAAAAATGCTTTTTTTCGTAGGACTTTTTCAGTGTACAATACAAAATTTAAAGACAAAGATTACACAAATATCACTCTGTCAGATTTAAAATTTACGCTAAAAATGTATTATGTAACTTAGTAGACATTATAATAATAAATATGTACATCTCCCCTCCCCTCCTTATCCTCTCTTCAAGCATTCTTGTCCTTATCTCGCCCAATTTACAGTAACTTAATGTTCTTAAAATAAATATTTAAAAAATCTTTGATTATTGAGTACATGAAAATAACATTTTTATATGTATAAATTGTATGTATTTATTTAATATGTAATATATTTTCTTTACTAACTTTGTATACTATGTGGAAATCTGTTATTAGTTCTGAGTTTATACACTATATCTGTTTGTTTACTAAAAATATGTATGTAGAACTGTTGATTTCCCAAATAAAATAAAATAAAATAAAATACAGAAATCAAGGAAGACCGATAAAAACATAGCTTGACCAAATCAAACAAATACTTTAAGATGGACACGTCAAAAGTCGGAATAAGCGGCGCGCGTCCATGAGAAGATGTATGAATGTAGTGGAAGTGAGATCTGTATGCAAAGATAATGATATGGCATTCTATCCTCTCCGCCTACCCTTATGGGGAAACGGCATGGTGGTTTGTTTGTTTGTTTGTCTCTAATTGAGCACAAAAGATTCTTAGTCAATACCATTGTAGAAATATTATCCTGGAAGTCCACTGCTGGCTGTTTGTCGGCAATTCATGTTAGAACTATGGGAGGCAAACCTGACCAGGACGCACAGGAGCTGGTAGCCGACAGCGATGCTTAGACCCTTTGTGGACACCATATGCTCCAACTAGGGAGCGCACGTGGAATGACGATGGTAATGACATCATCTGTTCTTCCACACACATGTGTTCTTATGACTTTTACCATCATTGATTATATTTATTCATAACATCGTAAATTATTTTTATTTGCAAACTCTGAAGTTTTTAAGAATTTGAACAATGAACTATAGAATTAAGAAATTCTTAATTCTATGCAATGAACATTCTTTACTAATTGAGCACAATGTTTTTTCTAAACTAATGTTTTTTCCAATGAACCTTTTTTTTCTACCACTTCCAGAATGATTTTCAACATTTTTATTTTGAAAACTCAGTAATGCTTTTCTACTAAAAATACATCGACGGTAAAAAAGGTTAATGACATTCGCCATGATATGAATTTTGCAAGGGTCAATCAAAGATTTTTTTTAATGAAAAATCAGCAGAATTTTGTTTTATTTTTAATCAATTCCAAAACGATGCATGTAGGTAAGACAGGTGTTTATTTAAAACTTTTAAGGCTATGGAGAATAAATAGCATGTGTGTAAAGTGGCCACTTAAACCAGCCAATGACAGGTCATAAGCCCTGCAAATGCCTAGACTCCCATATTCCCTTCTTAAAAACGTTTTCCCTCTCTGTTGCAACAAATTTAAACCATAATCTATTTTTAATTTAAATGTAATCTTAAGGAAAATTTGTTAAAATAAGTCCAATTTTGTGTGATGTAAATCTGTTGATTTTATAAATGTCACATAAGGAGGGTTCTGATGTAAACGCCAACATTTACAGGAATGGGACGCAGATTAAAAATCTGAGAAAGGTAGTTAGTAAAATTTAGTACATAAATGTATAACTTAATTTTGGTTATAGTTGCGCATCACTTTGGCTTTTGAGGGTTGATTTTTTTTCCTAACTTAATTTGTATGTGTTTTAGACATACTTTTTTGAATGGGTATTTAAAAATTATGATATTCATTTTTCCTCTTCGCAGTCATTATCTGGACTACTGTGGATTTAGAAAGGTATGTTTAGTATGACGGGAGGGAAGATGAAAAAGACAATGTTCTTGTTATTGAGATTTTTATTACTTCATATACACTCTATTAGGATATAATTTGTATCTTAATTAGCTAATTAATACACAGGATCTATATTATCTTAGTAATTATATATTTGGAACTCTAAAACCACATGTTTTGTATCAAATACTCTAATGGTTAGGGAGAATGCACAAGTTGAGTGACAATGTGCATATTTTGTTAATTTGAACAACTACTTATATTATATAAATATTTTATAAATTGAGGAAAATTTTCGTGTTATGCAGAAGCCCTCGCGTATTTTGTGTCATTTCAAAATAAGATTATATTACATAATTTTTCTGATACATACAATACATTCCTTAGAGCTTCACTGATAAATTTCACTTGTAAAAAATTTAGTTTCCAAATAAATTGCACACAAATTTCAAACGAAAAATCACAAATCAAATAAAATAGATCGGCAGAAATATTTTATGGACCTTAAAAACTAATTTAAAATAAAGCAACATATGTGTTCTACGTATAAGAGCCAGAATACAAGATAAGCTGCATTGTGCGCCAGAGAAAATATCTTACTCGGATATAGAAGGTCTGTCTCCACCTCTCGGCTCTAGCTAGGGGGATAATGTTTTATGTTTGTAATTAGTTCTACAAATAGAGTGAAAAAAATAAATCACCTATGTATCATTTTGTCCTATTTCCACTGACTTTGGAATAAAAAAATATATATTACTTTCCTCGATTCTATTCAATTTAAGTCGTTAACAAGAAGACTAGCGGTCAGTTCTCAGCTCGTGACTAAAGTGAATACATCACCACCGAGGGGTCGTAGTCGTCGTGACACGTCTCCAACATTCAATTTTCTCTAATTAGATTTGTGTTAAATGTTCAAACAGAAACATAATATTAGGTATATAATTGTTCCTTACCAATAAAAAAATTATATCACAAGTCATTGGTGATTTAACTAACCCCACTGATACGCAAGTTTTTCCAGCTTAAAACTAAAAACGGTAAATCACTTAAGCATTATTTTAAGTAAAATATTATTGAACTGACAGTTTACCGAGAAATAATGTAATTTGAACAGGAAAAATCTGAGATTTATCATAATCATCAAAACCAAAACATTGGTTGTGTATAGACACAGCTATGGAATAGGAAGTAACATACCATTATTATGGTAATCCAATAAATAAAAAAATAAACAGTAACTTAAATTATAGGAATCAGAAACTGAAATAATATTTGCTTAAGAATCATCACATTACACACGGGGCCACCCCCTATGTCTGAATAAACTTGCTATGTCGTACAATATTTGCAACACTACTAATTGATCCAAAATCCGATAGATAAGATTTTTACAATAAAGAAAGCAATCGACGAATGTAAGTTTACTATCAAAAACTATATTTGGCCGATGCCTTTGTCAATACGTTTAAAAAATTATTACGACAAACGGTAAATAAAACATTTGCTTTTAGTATATTTTTATTGAAAATTTAAAGCTGTAAAGCTTGATTAAAGACTCTGTTTAGTGTAATTAGTAGTTTGCTGAGGTGATATGTCACCAGCTCCGTTAGTTCAAGTGGAAGCCTTTCTCATTAGTGGCGTCCAGTAACCGCTGGCGGAGGATCTCCTTGGACGAATATTCCGGTAACTTGAGGTAGTGCACGCAAGTGTTCACCGACGGGTACGAACCCTCTCCCGCGTCAACCTGCGGAAAAAACAAACGTTCAATTGTAGCACGCAGCACAGAGAGGACATAGAGAAGGCGGAAGGAAGCGGGCGTTACCTTTCTGACGACGGTGAGGCGGGGGTGCAAGTTGGCCAGACCTCCCGGAGGTAAGCTGGAGCAGCCGGTGGCGAACTGAAGGAAGGCCTTCCTCTCGTTGCCGTCCATCTCCACCAGTACGTCCACTAGTCGCAGGAAGCCGGCACTGGAACACAAAACATATGTGTTACAGTTTTATGTTATTTTCCATTTTACTCGATAATACATAGACATTCAAAATGCAAGTCCTAAAAAAAACTCTTCTTCTGATATTCATTAGAACTTCCAACTCTCATATACCCTTAATCCTTTTAATCCCGGCTTATTTTGCATAGAATGTGTGAAAAATCTCAAGCAAATCTAACAAAAAAAGTATTAGTTTAAACCTATTATACTTTAATACCTAAATCAACCTATTCAGTTTTGGTGAAAAAAAAAAAGTATCATTGAAAATTAACTAGAAAAGAAAAAAGTTTGTGTGAAAATTTTAAGGCAGATTATCAGCCCCGTGGGAGAAAGGGGAAATTGTAAACTCATTAAATAAATCCTTTCTCATGCACGTAAGTAGAATAATTATTTACACCCCCAAAAGAATAAAAATTCTCCTATTAATGAAATCGGTAGCGATGTAAGAAAAAGTTAGTAATGACCTCTCCTTGGTGTAGCCGAGCTTGGGCTCCGTGTAGTTGAGCAGGTCGTCGCGGGTCCAAGCGGGGGCCTGTTGGCCGCACAGCATCAGGCGCAGCTCATCCGGGCTGAAGGCCCGCAGACGGCGCGGCGGGAACACGGCCGAGAAGCCCGCGCCGAAGGCCTCCAGCTGGCGGGACACGCCCCCGCACAGCACCCACTCGCGGGTCAGATCGATGTACTGCCGCAGGTTGGAAAGGGTCACCTAACAAAAATCAAGACAATTTTATTTAAAAAATCAAAAATACGTAGATCGTAGTAGATAGTTACGTGACAAAAACAAACAGCAAAGATATCCGGGGTTAAAGTTTTGAACACCAGTACAATTATTGATACTATAACACCTTCATTCGCTCTCAAAATTGGTTTTCTGCTACTTTTTTTATGGTGAAGTTGGTTTTATATGAAAGGGCTGGGCTGTACATAAAATCTTTAAGTACATTTTTGAAAATTTGCAACATACGCTTTCATCCACTCATGTCTTCAATTATTATTATAGTTGGATATTTTATATAGCATAATTTTTATTAAAATCTGCCTAAACTGTCAATAAAATATATCTGCCTATAGTGATTTATGCTTATTGAGATTTAATTGTAAGTCACGGAGTGAAAAAAAAACATTCCTATTTTGGCAACTTTTTTCTAAATAAGTTACCTTGGTAATGTTTGCCTTTAAAGAACATAATTTTACGCTTCAATTGCATATTCAACTCAAAAGTGACATTTTAGGTTTAGTGGCTCTTGGCTGAATGGCAACGATATGATTGAAAAACAAATAGTCAATATTATATAGTATAAGTACAAGAATAAAGACAAAATCATTGATATGTGAAGAAGGAAAAAGAGCGAAGAAAAATTGGACTAGGCGGAAATGGATCGGGGAGACGGATGATTTTAGTTTGAGTTTTACTTGAACTTGATTCTGTGACTGCATGAAAGAAGACAACTTGTTATCAAAGAAATTAAGACTGGGATGTTTGTTGGCAGACCTAAGGATTCTGGACAAGGCGGAGTGAATACCACATTAGTCTATGGTTTGCAGTATGAAAAAGATTTTTTTTTCTTAGGTTACTTGTTGGGATATTCAATGAGGAAGTTCAGCGGATTTTTTTATTTGTTAATAGACTATTAAACTAAGTCAAATGTTTTTTCCGAATTTTTATGTATCGTATTATCAGCGCTACGATTTTTTAAAGTTTTGTATTTCTGAAATTAATCCACGTGTGACGTCTCAAGTTCTCTTCCGCTTATTCTCGGTTAGTTCGTAAGTAAACCAGAAATCTTCCACAACTCTCTTATTATCGGTTGATTCATATGAACTAGTTATGTCGTTCAAAGTAATTTGTTTTTATAAAAAATTTTTTTTTATACATTTTCAAGAAACATTGCCATATACAGTCAAACTTGGTTATAAAGATCACGGAAATAGTGAGATCTCAGATATAATGAGGAAACATTAGATGTCATTTTAGCTTGTGTTTTTTTCGATACATTTATTCACTTTTATAACGAGCTTCTTCACGGACATACCGAACAAAAATATTGTCAATGGTTGAGCAAAAACTCTTCAATCGTTTGAAAACTTGATTTTTAAATCAAGAACTTGAGAAATAAAATAAATTGCCAATAGGTAAAATTGTAAGATTCAATATGTCCATGTATTTATAATTTTCTCAAACTGAACGGTTTGGGTAGGTAGGAAGAAATTGCCTTAAGGCAATATGCCCACCCTTATATGTATATATATTGTATATGTATATAAAGTGTCAAATAAATAAATTGTGTGTAAAAAATACAAGTTCATGAATGACACTCGTATTTCGGGGGTTTTTACAACGCTTTTAAATTTTTTGTAATCTTCTATTGTCAATGCAAAATAAACATTACGAGTGGGTGAGGTTAAAGCAGTTAAAAACTAAACCTTAAATTATAAACATGTCTGCTAACATGACAAATACACGTATGCAGAGACAAAACTTAAGGTAAGGAAAGTACATTCTAATTTCAAATGCAGAGAATAACCCGAAGGTGAAGACAATAGAATGTACTTTCCTCACCTTAAGGTTTGTCTCTGCATACGGGTAAAAGTGTCTCTCAATTCGTGAAAAAGTGGCAATTTATTTGAAATAAAATGTCGCGTGAAAATTTTATTTATTTATTAACGGACATTGTCCATGTATACAATTTATAAGGTTTAAATATTACAATAAAAGAGTAGTTTAAAACATTTAAAGAAAAAAGAAAGAAGCATTGACAAACATAAGGGACATCGAGACAAGATCTGGACTATTTATTTAGTGCTCGTTTAAATCGTTGTAAACTTAAACCAAAAAAGTCCAGATCCTGTCTTGAGTTAACAATACGACAAAGGCGGGTCATTGGAGAATTTAGGCCATAGTTTGTTCTATGCTGATCGATGAACAGTACTTCATTGTTTCTCAATCTACGAGTCGGAATATTGAATTTTACTTGTCCCAGTAATGATGGAACATCGATTATACCATTTAGTATGCCGAACATATATATGGAGTCAATATTAGTTCTACGTTTTTGTAGACTAGAAATATTTAACATTGACTCTATTTCAGCATAAGAATAATTATCTCTCTCTAGTCCAAGCATCCACGCTATTTTTCGAAGCAAGCGATGTTGGACTGATTCAATGTGATTTATGCGATTGACATAGAATGGAGACCAGACCACTGAGGCATATTCAAGAAGAGGGCGAACAGTTGAACAATAAAGAGTTTTGATTGTACGGACATTAGTAAAATCAGAGGATATTCTGTTAATGAAGCCAAGTAATTTCAGTGATTTATTTACTGTAAAATCTTGAAGGGTGTAAAAAATATTATCCACAGTGTCAATATTATGAAAAAAAAAATCATGTTTATTTATCTGTATATGAAATTTAGAAAGTGGTATGTTTATAAGCATTTATCAAAGTTTTATTTTTTTTAATTATCTGTATGAACTATACGAACATTTATTTGTTTACTTGGTGACAATATGCAATGGTGATATTTTAATTATATACTCTGGTATGAGTAATGCTTATAATGAGCAAATTCAGTCAGTCCCATCTTCCTCGTAATAACCAAGTTCGACTGTAATTGAATGCTCTAATTTTTACTGCGCATAAGAAAACATTTTTGTATCCAATTTCCAGTAGGACTGATGTTGCTCATTGTATAGAGCTCGGTAAATTAGTAAGGCTGAAATTAGATTTTATTTGATAATAATTTATCATGAAATGTACAGCTTAGTATTATTTATATTACAGTGCATCTAGAGAACAGCATTTTACAATCTCTAATTTTGCATTTAAATTGGCTGCGATCCTTAGAGAATAATAATTGTCTACGAAGTTACCTCCTGTTGGTCTCCATCCGGAATGAGGGGGTGGTTCGTGTACTGGTGCACACTGGAGGCGGGGCTGTAGGACATGGTGAGGGCCAAGTCCTCCACCGGCACCCCGTGCAGCCCTAACTGCGCCAGGCGCTCCGCCCTCTCCTCCTCCCCCAGTCGGCTGTCGGCCCGGATGGCCTCGCTCTCCGCACACACTTCCTCCAGTTCCAATAAGAATCTGCAAAGGACAGGAATACTATAATTTTAAATTTGATCGCGGAAATCAAGGGCGAGGGGGTACCCCTCTCCGATACATTGCAGAGAAATTCAAATCGAAAAGAGAAATTGAAGTACTCAAGTTACGAAACTAACTAAGATTGAAATAACTTATCATCTGTCATCTGATTTCGTTCTGGTTTAGCAAAGTTAAAAAATATCATATTTATTCAATTATGTAAATATCTAATACATATAAAAAAGTGAAATTTATTTTGTATAAATATTACTAAAGGGAAATTGCTGTTAAAAATACAATTTAATTAGGTAGTTAATATGTATGTAATCTCAGAGTAATAATTCTCTAGAGAAGCCCTTAAGCTCTATTGCATAGAATTGAACAAAAGCGTTCCAAATTTTTGGTTTGGTTTTAGTTTGGTTTTTAGTTTAACAACAAATGTGTAATGGACAGTTTCGGTTAGCGCTTGCAATTCTCAACCCAAGTACCTATGACCCTTAGTATTGCTGTAATCTGTATCTAACTTCGTGGTCAATAATCATAGAATGGTTTTTCTCCGTATGGACAACTCTATTAAGTTATTACTCTAAGTATGTAAAATTAAAATAAAAATCAATCTCTTATTATGTCAACTATTGGAAGATCACAGAACGACGAGGAATACAAATCAGTATGTGTGAACCGAACCAAAGCATGAAAAGTTGCCGCATATTATTCACTCGCTACATGTGAATCCCCATTCTGGTCCATAATGCGCAACAAATGCGACTTCATGGTACATGGAGAATATGAGGTAATTTAAACACGGGGACGGGAGCGAGAGCCGGACTGGTGATTTTTTCGCTAGTGTACGCTCGGACTCTTCAAGTCCAAGTGCGCGCTTCTGCTACTAAAGTGATATAAAAATGTAGTTTTGTTTACTTGTGTCGGATGGGATCGATGTCCTGCAAGTCTGAGGTGTGCAGCGCATGGCGGTGCCAGGGGGCGCGCGTGGAGGGCGGCGGGGGCCGGGGGGCGCAAGCGCACCCCCCCGCACTGCCGCCTTCTGCTCCCCCCCCGCACATCACCTTCAGGAAGGGCCGAGACAGAGGCAGGTCCACTAACCGCCCGTCTTGGAGAACCTGTACAGAAAAGTTTATACCATTAATCAATGCAACATGTCAACATTCACGCTGGTTGTCTTGTTTTAGAATATAATCCCTAAGGGAATCACACATTGTTGAAATGGTCACATACAATTCCCTTCTATACATCATAAGGAAAACATTAACCCGCATTACCCACAACTTCACCCTAAAAAAATTATAAAACTTATGTTGTGCCATCATTGGAGAATGCCTAGCAAATCTTGAGTCCCTGTTTTAAGAAAGAGTTGAAAGGTCCAGACTTAATGTATGTACTTTTGTAGAATAAAATCAGTTGAGTTCCTAACTCTGAACAAGTGTTTTACTTCGTTTCTCCACCCTGTGTGCTCCCGCTCATCGCTCTTCGCTT
This sequence comes from Micrasema longulum, assembly GCF_059751315.1. NCBI lineage: Eukaryota > Metazoa > Arthropoda > Insecta > Trichoptera > Brachycentridae > Micrasema > Micrasema longulum. The sequence goes on from NW_028278331.1 coordinate 518,567, forward strand.
TGCCCTGCCAGCTTACTGCCCTCGCCTCTCTAGAGCACTTGGATCGGGTGGAAAGTCCTTTTTAGGGCTATTGAGGTTGACTTGCAGTTGGCGCAGTCGTTCACCTACCTTCCGAATTTGTCTCTGTTTGAGAGGGAGTTCTCGTTTACGCCATGAAGTTACACATAATAAACTATGATTAAAACACAAAATACATTTCTGTTTGGGATTCTGTGTGTAAATCGAATGTATAAAAAAAGTATTTTTTGTCTGCCAAGACAAGGTTCATTTATAAAATAATATTTAGATTATGAATTTTTTCAAACTGTTACCTTGGCTAAGAAGACTCCGAGGAACCAGAAGTATTTGGAGACTTCATCGCAGATAGGCAGGTCTTGGGGGACGGGGGCGGGGAACAGGCCGTTCGGGCGCACCACGTAGTAGCCGGGCGGCTTCAGGCCCTCGCCCAGATCCACAGCCAGCTGCTGCTCCTCAGGTCCGGCCTCGTCCTGACACAGCCACATGGCCAGCTGGCGGCGTTGCAGCTCGCCCCCAACCAGCGCGTAGAACTCCAGCGTGGGCCCGAGCCCGGTGCCCTCCTCGCCGGCAAACTCCACCTCCAGTACTGACTTGCGCCCGCTGTGCACTTTCATAACCTGCGGGAGAGAGAACCGTTACAGTGGCACCCCTCGGAATGATCTCTGACATATGAGCCGCTGAGAGCCAGAAGAACTTAAGCAACATTCAAACAGTTTTTGGCAAAACATCTTCCAAACATTTGACTCTGAATTGACCTTTGCGGAGCCCACGCAATCAGTTTGTGAACGTGTTACCTAGAATTATTGTTATTAATATTTTGATATATTTATTTACATTGCCTTTTTGTATACACTTGCGAAGCAATTTTGGATCGACGGCCCAAGAAAGATCCTACCCCTGATGAAAGAGTTATCATGCCAGCAGTTTAAAGGTAGTATAGTGGTTGGGTAAGCGATCACTACACTCTAATTTTCCCACTACCCTCACCTCACCCATATATTGTTATATATATTTCTATACGGTAACATCTATTATACATAATTAAATTTAAAGATGTTCATTAACAAAATATTTGTACTGTGGGGGATAAGAAAACAGCCCGGTGATCGCTATCGACGGGCAACCGACAAGTCGACACTGGAACCGTTCCTCGGTTGGCAACACCGACTTGACATTTCGGACACTGATTCGGAGCACTTTTCCTATCGCTCGTGGCATTATCTCTGAATCGACCTTCCAAACCACATAACCATTTTTCAGTGTTTAACTTAAATAAATTCTTGCTGATAATAGTGTTCTTGTGTATCAATTTAAAAGATGCGGGAAAAAATGTATACCTGAATTGCCCACTGCAGCAGGTTGGGCCCTCTCGGTACACGGACTCTCTCATGTTTCAACCTTCCCACTCGGAACTCTTGAGCCTCCAGGTCAGCTCTCCGGGGAGAGAGGGCGGAAGGTCCTCTGCAATATCAAAACATATCACTTTAAAGATAACTTTAAAAATACGACCATAAAATATACCCCGAGAATAGGTACCTTACAATGGTGATTTTATGCATTTAAAATTTGTCATAAATTTAATTTAAGTATCATTACTAATTTTGTCAATGAATGCTAATAATTTATAAAAAAATATGTATTATAAAACAATGCATAATATCGGTACAATTTTTTATTTTTTAAATAATAATTTTTAAGGCTTCTAGAGGCTATTAGAGATGAAATGGATACTGATAATATTAGATATTTACCGGATAATAGCTGAATATCCGGCGATATCTAATATTCATTAAACTGCAAAAATTTCATTAAATCATCACCACCAAATTGATTTATTGATATCGACCATGTTTGGGAAGAAGAAAGTAACCCACATTTATTGAAAAATAGCCTTTTTTCGTTTGCCAGTGTTCAGTATACACTCTAGAAAAAGAATTCAATATTTTAAACTATGTGCATACCTTTGGCGGTCAACCGCTTGGTCCCTTTGTGCTTGAAGCCAAACAATAGTTCTAGATACTCCGAAAGCCGTACAACCAAAGAACAATTGGCGAGTCTCGAATGGGAACAGGAAAGGACACCAGTCCATCAGTTGAGAGCACCTAAAAACATTCAATCAACTTATTAAGAATAATTCAAATTGTAATAAATGCCAACCCCTAATTTATACATTCTTATTCTTAGAGGGGGGGGTCAGTGCTATGCAAGTTCCCGACGTCACTGCAACCTGTGAAGATCTATTGCGACGTGTCGTTGGAATAGTTCTCGCCCTCCAAGCCCGGGTCTATAAAAAGCCTGGCTACTGTCCGGAAGGCGAAAGTTTACATTTTACTAAATCTCCCCCTCCAAGCCCAGATCCGTAAAGTACTGGGTTATTAGGTAGGGGACGAGCTCTTTAACATCCTCAGGTTTAACCGGAGGATGAGGCTCCTTTTAAGATGTAAAGCATTACATTCACATAGAATGTGCATAGGTGTTTCCTCGTCTGCACTGCAGAATCTACATCTAGAAGTTTGGGAAAGGTTCATTCTAGCATTTGTTCAATCTGCAGTGCCCCGGGGCGGGCTCTAGTGACAACCCTCACTCGACGAGGCTGAGCAGTATTAGGTCGAAAGCAAACCTTTGCAAGTACCCTTTTAATGCGTACATTGTCAATATGTTTTAGGTATTTCCAACATTATATTTATAATTTAAACAAAAATTTCAATGCATATTCGGAGTATGAAATGTCCAAACACGTAGGTACTGTTCTGAATGTCGTCTGGAATGAGATTTTTTTTAAAATACATACTATATAATAAAGGTAATAATAACGCTAAGTCTCTTCTTAGAGGCTTGTCGGCAGGTGAGAAAGAGAGGATATGGAAGGAAGTTATAGAAAATGCTCCCAACACCCAGACAAATCGAGAAAAAAAATAATCTAAAAAACTGTGTCACGTTTATTTGACACGGATTTTTTGTCTATTTAAATAACTATTTTTTGTCCATTCTTAAGAAGAGTATTTTAATTAATTTAAAGTTCCAGCTATTTGATATTAGATCCAGGGATTTCAGGGGCCCTGGAGCACAAAGTTATTTTTTTGACAATGAATTACAATAAAGATAATGAAAAAAAATTTTTTAGATCATTTTAAGTAAAATGGTTTCACAGTCAGGTTTAGTGACAACGGTCCGTTTCTCACCAGGAGGGCTCGGCATGTGCGGCCAGTGTTAGCGCGTCCTGCAGCTGCTGGTGCAGCTTGCCCGTGAGCTTCTTGCTGAGCAGCGCGTCGGAGGGCAGCAGCGGCGCGGGCGCGGCGCAGCGCAGTGCTCGCACCACGCTCACCGCCTCCCACACTGCACACTCCCAGCCGCGCCCGCATGACACTCCTGACAACACAAACAGACCATACAGTCATTTAATTTGTCGAAAAAAAAGTACAGTGAACCCTCTTTTTTCTTGTTTCTCAAAACAAAACCAAGCCATCATGTTGTTTTGATGGCATTTTTCAGTTATCTTAGTGAAAAATCAAGACATCTAGCGACTTTACCAATATGTCCACAGATAAAGCACTCTATTGCTTACTTGTTCGCCTGCGTGATCTGGTCTTCCTTCTATGTGAGCCGGATAAATCATATGGAATCAGTGCAACATAGTCGGCTAAGAAAAGTAGCATGGATGATTGGTCTCGAGAGGGGTTACACTTACGGAGAAATGGAGTCAATTTTTAAAATCTTAAGTCTACAATAATGTAGAAATAACATTGACTCCATATTTATGTTTAATTTACTAAATGGCTTCATTGGTGTACCATCGTTACTGGAACAAGTGACATTCAATGTTCTGATCCGCCGGTTGCAAAATCATAATCTGCTGTTCCATGATCAGCACAGCAAAACGATGGCTTGCATGCACCTATGTCCCGATTGTGTCGCATTGTAAACTCGAGACAAGATCTGGACTTTTTTGGTGCAAGTCTTTCTAGATTTAAACAATCGCTAAGATAGACCAGATTTTGTCTTGAGGTAATAATTATTATTTAATTTTTGTCCTAGCTTTAATTTTCTTTGGTTCTATTATATTTCAATTGTGCCTGTATATATTTTAAAGAAGTGTATTTACCATTGTTAAATGGACTAAATAAGTCCGTAAATAAATAAATAAAACTTATGAATAGAATGGTGAATTTAAGATAAATATTAAGGTACCTAATGTTGTGCCATTCCTATGTTGCATTAGTTTCATATTGGTAAAATAAAATACAAATTGTAACCTGATAAGATTTCTGTTGATTCTGTTAATGTGTTTGGTTCATCATCCTCCTCTGTGGGGGGCTGGACAGCCGTATCAGCAGATGATTCTGTACCATCCGCTTCTTTATATATTAATCTGTAAAAGAGAATTTATCAAAACATTTCTTTATATTTCAACATATTATATATTGTCAGTTGGTTTATTATATAGTATGTACCGGACGCGCTGAAAAACAAAGTCCTAGCTAGTAGCCCCGGTCCCTGTAAGCTAGGTGCTGGACCCTCAATAAAAACTTAGGCTCACTTTCGGGTCCGGCCTTAGCGATACCGGGGCAGATTTGGAGTAGGATTTTATAAATTTATTTGTTAAAATGTTTAAAACTGTGTTGCTGTAATATTCATTGTATTTGTAGATGTTGTGTACACTGCAGTCACTGGGGAAATGGCCTGTCCGGGCACTGGGCCCTGTCTTTTAACAACTCGATTGCCGAGGCAGAGCCGGGAGTGGTGAGAGTAGTACAAGCCCCCTCCCTTCCGTCTCACTCAGCGCTGAGTAGTCTTCACCCTGGATGCTCTCCGCTCTCCCGTTCTTCACCCTCCACTCTGCCCGCCGATTGCCTTCGCCTCTCTATACCACTTGGACCAGGTGGAAAGCCTTTTTTAGGGCTATTGAGGTTGACCTGTAGTCAGCGCAGTCGTACTCCTACATTCTAGTTTTGCATTTCAGCTCTGTTTGGGAGAGTGGCCTCCAGTTTACGCTGGGAAGCCTGACTGCGGTAAATGGCTGGTGACAAACCCTAGCATGCACACGTGGTAATACATATGTTACATAGTATAAATATTAAAAAAATATTTATATGTAAACTTAAATGACAATTTGACATTCTGAGTAAAGTTGTGTATTTAACTCAATTTTGTCTCAACTTTTTACCGTCAATATGTATCTATGATACTAACGTATAGATGTTGTCAAACAGCCTCTTGTGGCGGTCCTGCTTGGTGAGGGGAGCGGAGACGGCGGCGGGTGCCTGAAGAGCCTGCGCCGCGCGAAAGAGGGTCCAGTCAGGATGCGGCCACAGCGCCAGGGGCGGGCCCGCGCCCGGCGCGCCTAGCCACAAACGCAGCCCGCGTGCCCCAGCGCCGCCCTCCGCGCCCGCGCCCCCGGCTCCGCCCCCACAAGCTGTGCCCGGCGATGGCACTTCCAGGTCTGAAATTGAGGAAAAATAATTTATATAATATTTAATCACATATTTAAAAATATTATGCCAACTCGTCGAGGAAAATAAATGAGGACCTTGCATAAAGAGAGGGCAGATCAATTTCACTGCCTTTTTTTTACCTATTTGTAAAAACAATATATTAACGTTATCAACATCAAACAAGCGAGCTATTGGAAAATTTGGATTTGTCACCATGTATGGTGCAATATGGAAGCAGAACTGCCTTTTTGCAACAAATTATTGATGTAGAGCAGTGTTTCTCAGCCTTCTTTATGCCATGCCCCACCTTAGTCTTTTTAAAAGTCAGATGCCCCACCGGCATATTCAAAATTATACATAAATCGAGGGAAAACGCAAATTGCAGAGATGTAACTTTTAAGGTTTTACTGTATTTTGATTTTATGGAACCATTATTTTTTGAAAACAGTTTTTAATAATTTCCCAAACTTTTCGCAAAATGTATCTGCCCTTCTCTTCATTTTTCATTCAAGGTCCTCAAATGTTCGTTGGCAAGGTGTAAAATAAACTAACAAAACAATATTTGCAGCGCACTATACAACTATATATACATATTTGTTAAAATGAGATATCTGATGGAATCTCTTAAGATGAATTGTCACGGATTAATTCATTATTAGAGACCCACCTGTGGTCTGATTGACATTAGTCCTCCCTGGACGGGGGTCGAAGGCGGGAATGAGTGCGGAGAACTGGCGCTTGAGCACGAAGTCGTCGTCCCAGCAGCGCCGCTTGGTTCCGCCCCCGGCCCCCGCTGCGCCCCCTCCGCCCCCCGCTACCCCCGCCCCGGCGCGGGCTGCGAACTCCAGAGCCTCCTCCTCCATCAGGGACAGCAGGTTGCGGGATACCATTGCCTATAACAATAGGTATAATCAATATTCGGCTTGTTTAACGAGGAAGTTCAGCGGTTTAAAACTAAAGATACATTAATAGACGATCAAACTAAGCCAAAAAAAATAATTACATATTTTATTTTCATGTATCGTATCATCGTCGCTATGTTTTTTTTTATGTTTTGTAATTTTTTAAATCCCCATTGAAACTACACCGCCCATGACATCACAAGTGATAAAAACACACATCTGAATGGTGAAACATTACTGACAAGAAGCAAAGAAAATATGTGTTGAACTGACGTTTATTGTACGAACCGCTGACTTACAGGCATTCTACGCCATTGTTTGACAAGACTACATTGGATTAATTTGTAAGAATGACAAACAGTTCATTTTTGTTTCTGACATTTAAAAGTTAAACCTCGTACAGTTATAATTTGTCTCCAATTACTGAAAAACATGGCTACTACGGAAACTGGGAATCTGATGCCGGTTGCAATCATGATCGCCCCTGGTTGCCAAAATATATTATGTATACATATTCAGTTTCCGTAGTGGCCATGTTTACATATATATCTATTGACTTTTTTTATTACTTGATGAATTAAGATTTTATATTTTGTAATGTGTATATATAAATAAATAAAATTGACACTGAAAAATGTATAGGTCACATTATAAACCTGTGACGTTGCTGGAAGTTATAAAAAATAGGAAAATTCATATAAATTCACAAATGTTCGATTTGATCAGTCAGCTAAAGGTTGTGCAATGCAAAATATTTTATGGAGCAGCTAATTTTGTTCATATGTCAAATCCACTAGATTTTTCATAGCGTTTGATATACAGGGAGTCGATAGAATTCCCGAAAAACTCATTCAACTGGCAAAAATAAATTATCTTATTACACATTGTGGAGTAATTATCAAAACTAGGTAATTAAAAAATAATGATTTTAGAGTTAACACATCTTTGTATCTTCCTCCTCGAATGCTTCAATTTGTAAAATTGAACATAAAATTGAGTCTTTTCGCTACTTGTTATACCACGCACAAGTTGCACATTGAACTTAAAAGAAATAGTATTTTCGCTAATGGTTTTTTTAGCATTCCCAAAAACTGTGATCATGAACAGTGCCATTTTGGCTTTTAACCTCCTCAAATGCTGGTTTTGAAGTTACCTAATTGTAGTAATTACCCCGCAACATAACGTTTAATATACATACAGTATACAAGTCAAGCGCTGGGAGGATCCAAGACCACGCCATGTTAACGTCTCCGTGGGAACCATACAAACAAAAATGATAAATAGAAATGTTCAAACCAATGGATGGACCTCTTGGTAGTGTGGATCATCTTCATTATTGTCATCCATTCCGTCATCTCCTTCGTCGTCATCGTCCATTTCTGCCAACAGCGGGGGCGCGCGACACGACTCCAGGAAATCTTCCAGAGAAACCTGAATACGATAACAGACAAGACAGAAATAAATATATCGTCGATATTAACAGTTTTGGAATATTAGTGAAAAAAAAATCTCTGATTAACTTAATACAATATATCAAAAATGTATTTAAAAAGTACAATTTTGACTAGTCTGATTTAATATTTTGAGTTGTTGGTAATGGACTGATACACACATTTAAAAATTATTGCAACAGCCATTTACAGGGCTTACGAACAGCCATTGGCTGGTTTAAGCGATCATTATATCAGTAACACATAATATCTGTAACACTAACATTTACCATCTGCCTATGTTTGAACATCCAAATTTCCTCAACCCTTTCATCTGTTGACTTTTGTGAAGTAAAAGACCTAAACAGTCTAATATTTTGCGTACAAAGGAATGACATGGTGTAGGAGCCGAACACACTTCAATAAACACTGTCAGGTTGCCAGCACTGAAGCGCTCTTTTATTAGCAATGCTGGCGCAGACCTAACTTCACACCATACAACGTATTACTTATTACAGGAGCTGTCATAGCTTGTGGCAATTTTTCCAGTCCATTATTTGCATCGACGTGGGGCGCTCGTTCCGGTTTAATTATAGCAAATTTCTTTTGGTTAATGTAGTGTGTTCTAGTAACATTTTATAATAAATATTTCATGTTTAATCTGTGTTCATCTTTCCAATCCTGAGTTATTTAATTAGTCAGAATACACACCATTACACTACAAATGGTGACCCCGGTGTGATTTGATCTATGTCCACGTACAAAATTAGTTACTTTAGATGTCGACTTTGTGATTTTTTAAATACGAACCGAAAATTACAATGATAACAGTATTATTTTTTCCATGCGACGATAGATAAATTTTCTACAATAATTTGTGATCCACATATTTTTAATAATCTGGAAACAAGGCGCTTTGCCGCCGTGGGGCAAATGGCATATATTTCAGTACTGCGTCATACTTGTATGCAACGTTGTCAGCGTGTAATCAGCGCGAACCGGTAACGACGTGACGCCAACAGCGAGCCGTTTTAGTATATGTGCTCATTTTTGATCAATGAAATATTTGTTTTTGATTGTTATCTAGGATTTATGCAAGAAGATTCATGGGAGCTTCTACCCCAGTTGGACATTGACAGAAGAAAACGCTGTTGTGCTTCGATTGTATTTATTACATGATGAATAAATAGATTAACTAAATAAACATTTTACGTTAGTAACTGTGTAAGTACTGAACTAACTACTGACTTTGAAACTAAGGATGTTATTACTTTTATACAGGGTGTTCTTTAAACCCTGTCACATCCGAAACCACAATGATCAGTATGGGCAAGAAGACATATTAGCATATTTAGAACCAAGAAATCTTTTAAAAATAAAATATTTAAAAAAACAAATGGTTGCTTACTTCTGCAGGGGAGAAGTGAGGGGAGCGCGGCGCAGTATCACACTCCCTCCTCCCCCTCCTCGTTTCTGCCCTGCAGAAGTAAGCAACCATTTGCTTTTTTTGATATTTTTTTTTTTTTAATTTATTCATTCTAAAAAAATATTTTAATGTGCCAATATGTCTTCTTGCTCATACTGATCATCGTGGTTTCGGATGTGACAGGGTTTAATGAACACCCTGTATATTGTCCAGAGTTCCCTTTACTTCCTAGTGGGGGCTTGAGTTCATGTGCTTATTTCCATGGCTGGCAGCAATTTGATATCCGTTCGCGTCAGCAATCTCTCATCAGTAATTTGGGTGTTTTGATAATCTACCGTTTACATACAGGAAATGTATGATTCAATATCTGTATCACCCACAAGATGACAGTAGGTCAGCTGACCGTGGGGGCTCCTTTCCGGGTGAGTGCTACAGTTACATAATTAAAATAGTAAAAATGCACTCAAATATCCAATATATTTGCAACGTCATTTCCGATTTGTGAAAACACACTGGCAACATGACACTGATGAGCTTTACCTGTTCACTGTCACTGCTGGTGGAGGTGAGGCTCATGGTGAGTGCCTGACCCAGGCAGCCGGGGGGTGCCGGAGGCCCGCTGGACAGGCTGGGGTAGCTCTGCGCGGCCGACAGTAGCCCTCCGGGGAAATTGGAAGACAGGGCGAGCCGAACCAGACTGGTCACACAGTTGGGGCCCCTAGACAATTCAGTATTATCTAGTAATAAAATCATGTTCTGCTTTTTAGTTTTACATAATATTGTACTTATAAAATACTAATTATATTTACTTATTAAACTTTTGTATAATATACATGTACTTTGGTTATGTAACTTATTACTACGAGCATTATCTTCTATTATAAAATAAATAGTGTCATAAAAACGGTGCCGCAAGTACCTGGGGAATAGGTGCGAGGCTGCGTTATTTGTGTGGTTCTGTTGTGGCGGTTGGGCGGGTGAGCGGAAGCGCGCCATGGCCGCGAAGGTTTCCAGCAGGCCATGGGGCTCCGGCCGCTGGGCGCCGGGGGCGCCGCTGGCCCCCACAGTGCCCCCGGCCCCGTCCCCGCTCAGGTTGGGCTCGCTGGCGCTCATGGGGCCCCCGCTGGACGAGCGCGGGGAGTCCTTCGCCTCGCAGCACTCCGATCCCATCTGGCTGTCGCACTGAAAGGGCAAATTGTTCTTGAATAACGACGTAACAGCACAACACTCCACATTCGATGGAAAAATCATTCAATACAATTTAATCAACAATGCCATATGAGGTACACCACTGTCCACAATCACTCTTTTTGATAAAACCAACAAAACCACTAGCAAAAATACTATTTCTTTTAAGTTCAATGTACAACTCGTGCGTGGTATAACCAGCAGCGACAAAACTATTAAGTTTAAGGTCAATATGCACATAAAATAGTATAATGGAGAGTGGCGTTTTTTATTTTGATCGAAAATTTATACAAATGAAGAGAAAAACAGCCTCGAAACTCATTGTACGAGGGTTTAAAACTGTACACTGAGCTACATGAAGACATGGAAAGCCTTGAAATATTTCAAATCAATTTTGAAAAATATGTTCTTGATAAATTGATATAAAATATACCGTTATTAAAAGTTTATATTAGTTGTTAAGATGTTATAAACAAACTTAATAAAGCATAAATAGATAAATACCTCAATAAAAATCTTATCTTGCTCACATTCTTTATTAAAAATATAAATAAATAGTCATGTTTTTTTTTTACAAAAAAAAAACATATATCCTTTACTCTATGAGGCCAAGAGCCCTGTGTTGAGTAGGTATATGTACCTGGAAAATTAGCGGTTATGCAAAGTCGAAAACTATAATTTGGAGGAGAGTGAGATGTTTAAAAATGACGTCACCACTGTTTGACGTTTTGCTCACAATTGACACTCTCCGAGAAACCTGCGCCATCTAGTTTATACAGACGTTTTAATGACATCATCCACCACTACATGACGGCCACTAGACGACAGCACCGCTCTCCCGGGAAACCAACCGCTCGGATGATTCGAAGAAAGTATAAAGGTGGAGTAAATAATGTGTTCTAGATATTGGCACACCAGCAAAGGCTGCTTGCCTATATTCCAATAATACTAATAACAACAAATTTTAGTAACTATAACGCAACAACTCAAGATGCACAGATTCTATTAACCATTACTAAAAATGTGTGTGAAATAATACAAAGTGCAGAGAAACTTAAAACTGTTTCGTGGTTATGATCATACGCATCAGTATGGCTCGTGAACAAATGAAAAAAATGTATATTTGAAGCGTTAACTTTGTGATTTTCCAGGTTAAATAAATTATTTCAAATGAAAAATAAATTTTTACCACATATTTTAAATGTCCAAAAACTTATTTATTCAAATGTCATATTTTGGGTTTGTACAGGATGATATAAGATAATTGAAAGCATGTCATTACCGAGATGTGCAACTGTGGTGTGGGTCTCAGGTTAACAAGTAATGATCCCGACAGTTCACTGGAGAGCAGACTATTGGTGTTATTGCGGACGGCCTCTCCCGTGGATGCTTTGTCAGGCTTCTACAAATATCATGTTCCTCAATGAGATGTTCCAACAAACAAAACACGCACATATCAATCGGTGGCAAGTGACAAACGCATACAATCTTTTATATTTCCCAACCAAAGCAGTCCGTATGGGATTTCAAATTCACAGCTTTTTATTTACGCCAAATTCACCCGCAATTTTTATGATTACAGGATTTGAGTTTATCCTGAAAATAATGAAAGTTTGATTTTATTAATTGCATCTGCATTCACTTTGTAACACTACCTGAATTATTATAATATAAAAACTTTGTTATTAGTGTTATACGTTTATTCAATCAAAAGAACACAACTACAGCTTTCTGAGAGCACTTTGGAGTTTTGTATCACCCGTCGATGGGAGGAGTGCTCTCCAGAAACTTTAGTTGCATTCTTTTATCAGAATAAACGTGTAACACATGTGCGGTCCGTCCATCAACTTAATAACTGCATTTTCATAAAATATAATAATGCCATAAAATACTTAACAATTGTTTATAGTAGTATCTAGTGAAGATGGTTGATTTGTTACTACAATTTAAAATACAGTAAAACCTTGTTTTTACGTTCCTTGATTTTATGTCTTCCCGCTTTTTACACCAAAATGTTCAGGACCCATTTTTCTACATACATTCTCATACAAATATTTCCCCCAATTAATGTTTTTTTTTACATTTTTCATCAACCCGGTTTTACGCTTAAAAATTTTCGGAACTCATTTGATGCGTCAAAAAAGCCAAAATTATGTCGTAATAATGATGCCGCGGCCCGCGCGCCACTGCGTGTGCCACGCGAATGAAGAATAAAAACAGGTAAACAACTAATAAAGGATAAATTATTGTCTTAACCTAAATTCAAAGAAGGAGCAGTGTAATCAACCTTTTTGTTTAAGTGTTTTCTTCTAGGGTAAGTCTTAGTTTTCATTTTAACAAAAATGTCATATTGACTTGTACAACTCATGACACGCAGTTGACAAATGTTTAGAAACAATAAAGTTTTAATATAATTAAATTGCAATGTTTAAAACATAACAATAGAAATATTTAAAGTTAGAAAAAAAGTGTTACCATATAAATAAAATTTCCCAACATTTAGGGGAAAAATTATTTTATGTTATTTTATGCAAATTCAAAATTCTATTTTAGTTTTTTTTATTTACACACAAAATAATTTTAACATGCTGTTTTTAAATCAAATAAAAAAAACAGATTACATAATATTGTTTGAAAAAATATAAATATATTATTAGTTAAATCATTGAAAATAGGTAAAAAAAATATTGACAGTTTCCACTTATCACCGTTTTTACAATTTTTCTGGAAGTATATGTACACTATAGTGTAGCAAATCATTTTTATTTTTATGTAATTCCTATTTTTCCAAAAATGTTCATTTCCTCACTTTAGCGTTTTCCTCAGTTTTACACTTTTATTTCTTGCTCCCCTGAAAAACGTAAATAGGGGGTTTTACTGTATATGTATAATAATTATTATTTCTGATCATATGTATATATGGTAAAACCCCTGTTTTACGATTTTCAAGGGAGCAGCAAAAATAAGTGAAGTGAGGAAAATGTTAAATGAAAAACTGCAGAAAAATTGAAAAAACGGTCATAATTGGGGATGATTCATATTAACTATGATTTCAATTAAATATATAAAATAATATTATAAGAAAATATTTTGTATTTTTCCAATCAATACCACAATGTGTTTTTTTAAATTATTTTTTTTTAAAAACATGTATAAATAGTTTTATGTAAGTACTTAACCTTAAAAACATGAAAATAAAAATTTGAATTAGCATATTTTATAACACACATACGCATGCACTTTATGCGTACAATGATTTTTTCCCTAAATATTGTGAAATTTTGTTTATATGGAATCACATTTTTTAGTATGGTGCCACAGAATTTCAACTGTCATTTACATCGCCCCAAAACTGTTTCACACTTTTATGATAACTGTTTAAACAATCTTCTTTCCAAATTATGTTTATCACTTAAAATATTTTTTCATTGCCAAATTTTTTAACTTTCTGCATCGTAATTTATTGATGTAAAGACTTTATTCTTCCTAAACATGCGTTAACCGCATGTCACAATTTAGTAAAATGTCAAAATTAGACACTTCAACAAAATGGCCAATTACACTGAACCTACTTTGAATTTAGTTTGAGACAACAATTTACACAATTTTTTATTTACCTTGATTTTATTCAACATTTTGGGCAAACGTGGCGGCGCGCGGCTCGTCGTCTTTTGACAGATCGAATGAGTTTCGAAAAAATTTCAACGTAAAACCGGGGTTTTGAAAAATGTAAAAAACGTTTATTGGAGGAATATTTAAATGAAAGTGAATGGAAAAAAATGGGACCTAAACATTTCAGCATAAAAAGCGGGACAACGTAAAATTGACGTTTTACTGTAGTACTTAGTTTTTCTTTGATTTCTCGAGGGTGGTGTACATTATTACGTAACAATATATTAATTGCTTCCCTTATTAAAAATCTCACTGCACGCCCCTAGTGTAAAGCTAATAAGAAAGTTTTTATTTTGTAATAATGACAGTTTGTTTTGTTATTTCCTTTAAACATTAAAAAAAAATAGAGTTAATTTTTTGAAGTCATTAAGATATTTACACACTTTGTCTCTTTGAGACTTGATCTTATTATTCTTTCACTGTGAATTCCGCTTTGGTTCGAGAATCTTGCAATTATGAATAGATGTATTATTGAATATGAAATAAAATGTCCATGCGAACACGACAGATACAAGTCAGACGTACGGAAAAGGCCCGAGTGACGTCGATGTTGATGGAGGTGTGCGGATCCTTGGCGGGGTATGGCTTGGTGATGTCCGTGATGGTGGTAGGGGGCAGCTCGGCCAGCGGGGGCGGGGGAGGCGGCGGCGGAGGCCGCGCCCCCTCCAGAGCCTCCCCGAGGGTGAGAGACTCTACGATGGTGGCCAGATCCGCTTGAATTATACAAACAAACTTAATTTTAGGTTAATTTTTTAAAATATATTTATATTCAAAACTAAACCAAATTCCCTATCACCAAGTAACCATCTGACCTCACCCTTAACTATTGGTTTTTCTCATAATTTTATTTTTAAATAAATAAATAATTGGCATTATAAAGTCAATACACGTTGAGTTACCAGCATTAACAAATTTAAAAAAATATATTTTTGTTCTCCTGCAAAATGGCCAATTTAAACATATCACAGTGTACTTTCGGTGGTTGGAAATATCAAAAGGCCACAGAGATCGCATTAATGTATTATAATAGCGGTTATACCTGTGTTGATGTGATGGGTGGAGTTGTTGATGGTGGAGAGGTCCACAGTGTGTGGGGGGGGGTGTGGGAGGGTCACGTCCGCTATGGCCTCGGCCGCCTGTTTGGCCGACAGGTTGTCCGCTGAGGCCGCTTGCTCCGTAGAAGCCACTGACACCTACACAATACAAGTGTTAAATATGTTGATGGTTAAAGTGCCCAAAATATTACAAATAAATTAATGATTAATGTTAAATGTATCGCACATTTAAATACCTAACAATTTGTTGAAAAGCATTTACCATAAATATTTTTAAGGGCATTATTATCTCGATGTTGTGGTTTTAATAAACAATTAAAGTACATGAATTTCAGATTTTGGATCAACTGATTATAGTAAGGGGGAACAGACCTCGTACAATGATAACCTAAACCTGAAACTCCAAGGAAAAATATTTAACTGTCAATAGAACGGACCACGTATATAACATGGATGTGAAATTTGTATTCTAAAAGTGAATATAATGAACCAGTCGGAAGCATTTGAGAAGCCGATACACCGCAGAATGGTTCGTATACCGTGAACTAATATGGTCGGTAATGCAGACTGTTGTCGAGTGTGAAGGGTTAGAAAGTCTCATATTTGGTTCATACGGTGAGAGAAGATAAATATCATCTCCTTCAGCCGATAATCAAAGGATGACGATTAAGAGTTTGCAGGAGGCAGTTGTCCTGGCTACGGAATATGAGGGATCGGAATGGAGTGAGGAGAGTTGAGTACCGATTCTGGGTAGCGCAGGACAGAGATGCTTTCGCTGCAGTGGTTGCCAACATCGTGGGGACCTGATATGGCCCCAGAAGAAGCGTACCTGAGTGTCGGTGGCATCCGGCAAACTGGGGGTGGACAGGGACTTGCGCGAGTTGAGGGGGCGCTGGGGCCCAGGGGGCGGCGCAGGGGAGGGGCTTGCGGCTCCCTCCCGGTCACCTGCCAGCTTCAAGTCGTACTTGCCCTCTGCGCCCATGCGGTACGAGTTACGACCACCGTGGTCCCATCTGTAGTCAAACAAATTTAATGTTTTTAGAAACAATAAACATAGAAAATATTGCAATCACAAGTGTGTACCTGATGTCGATCCAGCTGTTATGCATGCCCCCGTACACTGTACCCTAAAAGCGCGCTACTTTCAGACCAGGCCGTGGGCCACGCACAATACGTACCTGACGCCGATCCAGTCGTTGTGCACGTACCTGCACATCGTGCCCTCCCGATCGCGCCACTTCCAGTCCGGGCTGCGGACCACGCACAAGCACTAGGGTGAAGAAACGTGTTATAGCGTACCTGACATTGTTCAACTGTTGCGCACGTCCCCGCACACTGTGCCCTCCTGATTGTGCCACTTCCGACTCGGGCCGCTCGCCACGCACAAGCCACAAACAAGCGCAGGTTGACCAAGTTTGTTGTACCGTACCTGACATCGATCCACCCGTTGTGCACGTCCCCGCACACCGTGCCCTCGGCGGGTGCGGGCCCATCCTGGTCACGCCACTTCCAGTCCGGGCCGCGGGCCACGCGCGCGCCCGCGCCAAGCTGACGGAACTGGCCGCGCAGCAGCCGCCGCTCCCTACGCAGGCGAGCGTCGGCCTCTTTGCCGCCCTCCTTGCCGGCCTCCTTGGCGCCCTCCTTGCACGTCATGTTGCTCGCCAAGGCCGGGCTGCCTTTCAGCTCGTCGCAGATCCCGCTTACCTGAATTTGCAAAGTTATATTGGTCAGTGGGGTCAAACACAAATGAAAAGTACACGGCTAAAAAAGGCTCACTGATTTTTTTTTGTTTTCGAGATATGAAAGTCATTTTTTTCTCCTGAATGAGTTCCACAAAAAGGAATATTCAAAACTAACTAAATTTGGCGACCCGTCTTATAAAATTGTCAGAAATAAATATGAGGTCACATTCTGATTCATTATTTGTTCATGAGCCTATTTTTGCCATGTACTCTTCGAATAAGATAGATTTGATAGATTGAGATCATCTTTGTACCTACTGACATTTTTGGTGAAATTGCTTTTAATTATACAAAAAAACACTAAACATTTTTTTATTGATAATGATGGAGTTTCTTCATAACTGACATTATTAGACCAGTCTGATGTTGCGATAAAACCTGATCGCTGGTCAATAGGAGTTATATTTTATTACTAGCAGGAAATATTCACACGCTATTTTGAAAATATTAAAAGTTAAGGGAATTCAAAAATATTTTCATGAGTTATTTTAATTTTGTATGCAAATGATAAATATAATCTCACAAGAGATAACAATACTATTATTATTTTGGACATTAAACAACAAACACCGGTGAAGTAGATATGTAAATTGTAGGTAAATAAAATTATAAAATGACTAATCAGTAAAAAGGGTCAACACATCTCGCAAAAAAACTTTAACAACTTTTAAACATTCTGACTTATTGTTTTATTTACATTATTAAACCTTTAGCCACCTAGCGTCAAATTTTGGAGAAAGTAAGACGCCCAGAATCAGCAAATGAAAGCTTGAAATATTAGAAAAAACGCACAAAAAAGGTCCTTTTAAATAAGTGTCGCGGACAACAGGGCCTGCACTGAATAGAAGAATAGGGAAATATCACATACTACGATTACCGATAAAAATATATGAAAGGGATTTAGAATAATTAATTGTATTTTCAAAATCAAAATGGATATTGTGGAGAAATGTTTTCATACATAAATTTAAAAAAGACCTTTAAAAAAAAAAATAAGTCACTAGAAAAACGCAACATTTTTGGCCTGACAGTTGTGACGTCAGGATTCGTGACAATGTTCTAAACAAATTTTAATGGCAGGAATAAATAAACATGAATCATGATGTATTAGGGGCGTGGCTAATGGAATGACCGTTTTTGCGGGAATTCAAAATTACAAATTTAAAAATAATATTTAAAAAAAATTTTTTTACCGGGCAGTATTTCATAGACCTTTATTACTTTAAAAATGTAAATACAAAAACCTTATATTTCCCTATTATAATATAGATAATACGGTGCAATAAAAAGACTTACCTGGCCATAGATCTCAAACCCGCTGAGTGAGAGATAGTGCGTCTGGGCGCTGGCGTTCTTCCCATTTTGCTGCAGGCGCACGTGCCTGAAGGGGCCCTCCCCGGCCGGGGGCTCCGGTACAGGCCACGTGGCCGTGCCCCCCGGCTCTGACAGCCCGCGCTCCTCGCAGTGCTGGACGAGGGTCACCCAGTTCACGCCGTCGCGGGACATCTGCAACGCCCACACAAATCAGTTCCACTGGCTAAAATAAGCCGGGTTAGTTATTTTGTTCGGCATAACAGCAGGAAAATATTGGAAATAATTTATAGCTGGCAACAACACATTGGGTTTCATAATTTCTTTACAATTTTTCATACAACTTAAAATCAATATTATGTAACCTAGATAGCACATACAACCATAATCTTCCCCCTTTCCCCACCCACTGGTGCATAGGGCATTGCATTTGTAAACCAAATTCAGCATATTTGCAGTGATTAGTCCTACGCTTTAGGTGCCAACCAGTCGAGAAAAATTAAAATATTATAGTTTAAAACCTTTAAAATCAATATTTCACATCCACCCTGCCAGGAATCATACGCAGGACCTCAAGAATGGTAGGCGAATTGTGCGTGGATATTTCGGCGAATATGGCGTAGCTGAGATACTACACTAAAAACGACAATGTTTATGTTGAGTGATGTCAGCAGGCGCTACTCAGGGGCGATTTTGTGGCGTTACGAAATCGAAGTGATACTTAGTAACGAGCGCCCGAGTGATTCTGAAACATCTCGAATGGGAGACGTATTTCCGAGTGATACGAAAGCATACCCAATGGATAGCACGCCGAGTACTTACAAATTGGGCCAATATCCAAGACTGATAATCTCGCCTTCATGTGGATTACAGTTAATGATCGCTGTGTTTGGAGTGAAAAATCCCGATGCACAATTCTGTGGCATTTAGAAGTATGCAGTTCCACTTTAAAAGGTCTAGGGTAGGTTGGGTGAAGAGATCAAAATTAGAAAAAAATTATTTATTTTAATAATAAAATTGGTTAGTGTCGTATATTACCAAAGTACTATTAGGTAAACAAGTACATGTAACTTGTATGAAAATTTCTATTAACAACATGGAAAAAATCTCAGACTAATAATTCGCTAGAGAAGACCTTTAGCTCTATTGCATAGAAGGCGTTCAAAATTTTTGGTTTGGTTTTTAGTTTTACAACAAACATGTAACGGACGGTTTCGGTTTGCGCTTAAAATTCTCGACTTGAGTACCTACAGCCCGTTGTATTGTTGTAAATTGTAGCTAACTTCGTGGTTAATAATCATATAATAGTTTTTGTCCGTGTGGGCGACTCTATTAGCCAGTGGCGTATTATTACTCTAAGGAAAAAACAAATGTAATAAACACAATACGAGTTGTACCTTATGTAATTATTTAGCTCATAAGTTTACTCATTTCAAGTGTATTTTAAGAAATCACCCAAAATTGTATATCAAAGAATTAAATCAGTAAGAAACTTTAAACAGCTCCCCTGCACAATCAGCTAATAGCGACTTGTACCTCTTTACTTAATTCCACAGAATCAGGTGTGAAAATGGAAATGATAATGACTCGAGTAATGTGCGAACGCACCTGGAATAGCCAATTGCGAAGAGCGGACCTCCCATAGCCGCGAGCGTGGCGCAGCGTATAGGCAGAGGGGACGAGCCACAGGCCAAGGTCCACGCTGAACCAGGCCCGCTTGTCGTCCCCGGAGTGGCAGTTGAGGGGCTGTGCGTCGCGCGATAGTATGTCCTCGGGCCGCCCGTATGGCAGCCCGCGCCCATCCGAACACGACACACTCACCAGCCCATGCGCCCCCGGGTTCACCCACTCGCAGGTGCCCCCGTTGGAGCCGATGTAGTAGATTATTCCGTTTTCATCGAAATCGTGCTGAAAAAAGGCATTTACGAATGTGCATTTAAATTATAAACAGAGAGTGGTAAATTACAGCCCAGAACGCCAAGGCAGAATATTATCATTTTCTAAATATTATTTTAACCATTTTACCCTGCGCAAAAAGGCAACTATTGTTTAAAAGGATATTTATCCACTCTATTGACATGGAATTTTTGATTTTTAAATAATTTTATTCCAAACATTTATGTACATATTACAAGATATACATTACAAGAAAAATAATTAACAATACAGTTTAAATGTAAAAAATGGTAAAACAAAAATACCTGACTCTAAAAGTGCATTTTTCAACTGTGGTTATAAAGTTCACACCAATTACGATAAAAATATTTAAATTAATCAACATGTTATTTGAAATAAAAGTTAACAAATTCAACAGATGGAAAAATTTATGAAATGTTAAACAGGAGATTTAAATTATAATTGACATTTAAATTTACTGTTTGATTCGGTGCATTGTGATTAAAAACAACAATCAATATATGTAGGAATGGGATATGTCCGGCGTACCTTGTGTGTGAAGGTGATGGGTGAGCTCTTCTCGACGGCCTTGAGGAAGTGGAAAGTGGAGCGATCCAAGTCGTACCACTGACGAGCAACGGCGCGCAGAAGGAAGCGCTCCAGCTGCTTCACACTCACCAGCGGCTCCGTACGCAGCGTCCTCCCAGAGCGATCTAGCAGACCCGTCTCGCCGGCACTGCGCTCTAACCGGAACCTAACATTTCCGACAAACCCATGATAAGACCTCTGTCGGAGTACAGTTCGGTACCGAGTATGAAATCTCTTAATTAGCAAAGGAGCTGGGAAAAATCGTAAGGAATTACTGCTAAAATACCAACTTATTTAAATGCATGGCATACAGCGGTAGATTTAAGGCACGGGTACTAACATAACTTTAAAAAGGTAGAAAGGAGATAGGCATACATACATAAGGGAATATAAAAGGTAGAAAGGAGATAGGCATACATACATAAGGGAATATAAAAGACCCGATGAGTCATTTAAATGTTGACATGTCAACCCTTGGAATAACAATGTTCCAACTGACAATTTGAGTTTATTTGAGTTATTGAGAGAAAACAGTTCCATTTCCTTTGTACACACTAACACCATCTATTGGATATTAAAGAAAAAGGGAAATGTTAAAAGTTTCAACTGCATCTAGTTATTATTGAAAAAGGGTTCACCAATTGTATTAAATAATAATGTTTCAGGTGGAAACTTGCTATTCCGCGAGGTCGAATTGTACCTACAGTACGAACAAATTAGCGGAGTGGAAGATAGGGGGTAACCTGAGTCTCCTGGTGAGGATCTGCAGGCCGGGGGCGGCGGGCGGAGCGTCGTAAGCCAGCACCGGCAGGCGCTCCACACTCTCCAGGACGGCCACCAGGTGGCGAGCGAGTGTGGCTGCGCCTCCCCCCGCCGCCCAGTGCCGCACCACATCCGCTCGCTCGCAGCACATTTTCTCCGCTTCCTCCATCTCATTCTCTTCTATAAAAAAAATCTTATCTTAACAAAAGGATGTTTGATTCTACGCAAAACTGAATTATTGAGTCTTAAGACTGTGCTAAAAACCAAACTAAAATCAAACTGAAAATTTGGAACGCTTTTGTTCTATGCAATAGTAATGTTCTTTTAATATTTAAGAGCTTTTTTATTGAATATTCATTTTAAAGTTACCCGCTTGATGGATAAGAAACTGGAAGATTGATGAAAACCTTGAATATTTTTTTTACATAGTATATTTAAATAGACCTTACCCACTGAATGTGGATAGAGAATAACACGCAGTGCGGGGGATAGGCCGGAAGAATGTATTTCGTATGCTGAAAGTAATCCGTCATCCCTCAGCAAGGTCTCCAGTTCTTGTAGAGCGGAGAGCAACACCGAACGCCAGTCACCTGGAAATAATTTTTATTGAGGATCTTTAATACAATAATTATAAAATATATTATTGTTATCAAAAACATTTTTCACTTTGTGGTATGACATTTTACACTTATTTGTTTATAAATTTGTATAAACCACTTAATTTTATTTTTTTTAATTACACTTTGACCGGTTTCGAGGTTACTACCTCATCGTCAGGAATTTAACTAACTTATAATTACACGCGTTGCTATTTATATAATAAAATATTGTATGAAAGAGACAGAAAATTGAAAGAAAGAGAGAGAAAGAAGATAAAAAAAATCATAACGGGAATAGTTTTAAAAGAGGACTCGAAGTTAAATTTAATTGATTATTTATTATTTGAAGTTTTTGACTATTTATTATTTGAAATTAGTAAAGCCATTGACTACCAAATGACTACCTGGAAATCGGAAATCGATCACAACAGAAAACAACGCTACAATTGATTGGTTATTATAAACATGTGGGCACTTAAACCTGTGATGTTGCAAAACTGAACAATTAATGCTCTAATTTTTGCATGAGAAAAAAACATTTTCCAATTTCCCGTAGCACTGAACTTACTCATTGGCATTGACTAATGAAAAGCGCTTATCACAAATATATATATTTCCGGAGACTTACCATTGTTCTTGAGTTGCATCTGCAGCACCTTGTTGAGGAAGTAGACGAGCTTGCTAAGCACCGCGACGGCAGGGCGCGGCTCGCCCTGAGCGCGCGTGAAGTGCGCTGCGTGCAGCGCGCGCGCGCGGGCCGCTACTTGCGCGCGAAGCGCTTCGGGGGAGCCGCGCGCACGCGTCCCGCGTCCGGCGCCGCCCGCACCCCGGCCTCGCGCGCCACCCGCGCCCCCGGCGCCGCCCGCCCAACCTCCGCCTATCTCGGCTCCTGAAGAACAAAAGAAAGTGAGCTATAAAGATGTGTCCATTAGATCAATGATGATAAAACAGCAGAATACACTGGAACTTCTTTTTACATGGTGGATGCGTTCCACACAGTACTGTGTAAAAAAAAGGTATATCTTGTAGTAGATCCGAGGATCTATTTATTATAAAGAGGTCTCCTGGGACACCAAACTTCCAACTGTCTCGTCACTTCTTTGAAGGGTTGACGACTACCCTCTGGTATGTTGGTATCCATTCTCTCCACGTGGTCGCGCCAGAATCGTAGCCTTTTCCTGCCCGATCTCACGATATCTTCTATGTTGCAAGCTTCACGTGCGACAGTATTTCTGATCCTGTCCCTCAGCGTCTTTCCCAGAATAATGCGCAATGTCTTCATTTCTGCAGTTCTAAGCGGTGCTTTTCTTATGAATGTGTCCTCTCTTGATTGAATTTCTTTTGTCATTATCGGTCAGATACAAGTTTTGTAGATTTGTACTTTGCTTTCTACATGCATATGTTTATTTTTACAGACAAAGTCTTTTAAACATTCTGATATAGCCACAGCATTATTGGTCTGTTGCGGCCTTCATAGAAGGGAGATTATTTTGATCAGACTTTTAGTCCTAGGTATCTGAATCTTGACCCCTGCGCGAGGGGTTCATTCTCAATCATCAATCTGCACTCTATATGTTCTTTTGCCTACACTTTTTATAATTTTGCATTCTGGTTAAAGCAATCGTTGCAAGGCATCCTCAGATGTTTAGCGTCGTCTGCATAGCATATGTTGATTTTTTTGCTTCCCATTTTATATTTGATGTCCAGTGACGCCACATCTTCAACGATGCTGTCCATTACTAGGTTGAAGAGGAATGGACTGAAGCTGTCTCCTTGTCTTATACCACTTACTGCTGGAATATCTTTAGAGGGGTCATTGTCTACTTTAATTCTGGTTCTACAGTCAGTTTTTAGGTTTTGGATGGTCTTTATGAACGTAAAATGACATCAAAATATATTTTTAAATCGAAACAAAGATTATTCACTATCACTATCATTATTATAAGCCAAGGAAGTAAAATACGTAGCAATGTAGGGCATTGCAATAATGAATAGTATAAATTATATTACTATTACACATTAAAAATTAATATTATTTATTGTTTTAGCATTTACTTTGTGGAAAAACATTTTGAATGTATTTAAAATTAAACACTTTGTAATTTTTACCACATAAGAGTTTAATATATTATAACACAGCTAGTTTCAGGTATTCTGAATTACCCATCATCAGGTGTAAATATAACCAGATCCTAAATACAATTCAATAAATCACTTTATTGAATTGTATTTAGGATTCTTGATAACTCAGAATAATACTCACCGAGGGATGTTTCAGCTGTAAATGAATGTTTGGTCCCACGATTGGATTCAAATATAAATCCTGGAAGATCTTCCCGGAGCAGTGTGGCTTGTAGTTGTCCATCTGTATTGTGAATTTGAAGTTCTCTTTCGCTGTAAAAAAATAATCAATTGTAAATAATTTTATTTTCTTCAAAAATACTAAATACATAAAACGATATTGAAAAAATGAATTATTACAGACCTTTTTGATGTGAGTGACCAATTACCAACTACAAGTTTGGTAGCACCAGGGTGTGATAATATTGGCTGAGGAGATGAAGACTTCACACCCGCTCGTGCTCGCTGAAGCTTCTCTATAAACTCTCCCCGGTTTTCTATAGAACGTCATTGTTGCATTATTGATTAACATTATTACCATATACGGGAGACAAAAGTAAATAATTCAATATATATTTAATTCACAAAACCTAATTGAGAGTTTTCTAATATACTAAGTTTTTTTTTTAATAGAATAATATTTAAAGGTAAAAACTATTCATGGCGCAAATGAATGATTCCAACCCTAAAACATATTTATTTGGTGAATATTTTACCAAAATATTTAGTAGCACAAATTGAGATGTGTTTTGAGTTTTAAAATAACAAAATGAACTTAACTTTTTGCATTAAAAAAAACAAAATATCTACATTTTATAATAAATACACCTAATACAGACGATTCTAATATTTATATACACATACCTATATCAAAAAACTCAAACAAAATAATATGTGAATTGCGTACTTTTAACCTAAATATAACTATGTACATACATATTTGTATAGTATAATATATAACAACAAGAAAATATGTAATGCATATGTATTTATTAAAATAGAATGTATAAATGTACCCGAGTTGATTAACTCTTGTGTGGCTGTGATGTCACACTAGTTGACATAGGACACAAGACTTGATATATCTCTCTTATTTTTTTAAATGATGAATTCGTATTTTTTGTAATCTTCAAATGGACACTTTCACACCGGATTTGGAAAGTGAATTTTGTATAACTATGCTGGATGTTAATACAAAAAAATATTTATCCTCTCTACGTGAAAAAAGAGTGTCCGCTAATTCAGCAACACATATGTATAAGAAAGAGCACGAAGATAGAACTCATCACAGGGAAGACAGAAACGCTGTTCTATGGCAGGTGTTGGTGTGAAAGAGACAAAAACAAAAGTAAGTAAAGTGTAAAATAGATTCAGATTTCAGCCGGTTGATAACAGTGATGGGAAACGCACGCGCGTAATCTGAGCGGCGTATTTATGATTATTAATTTATTTTACTATAACAAGGCTAAATTATATGTTTATTTGCATAAATAATGGAAAAGGGTATGTATGTCTCCGTGTTTGTCTCCATGTTTTTTTTTTCTCAATTTTTAAACATTAAATTATTCCGTCTTTTACTAGTGGTAACACGATGTTACATCACCGCGCGCAAAGGGATTATTTACCACAGTCTTTTAAGAGTTAATATGTAATTGGTGGGATATACGCGTGTACAATGTACAATGTACAAACATGATTGTATTCTAAAATTCCAACACAATAAATAATATTTAAGTATTAAATTAAGTGGTTGTTAAAATATGGAGGATGAATTACCTTCGCTGGTAAGGGGTTCTGAATTTCTTCCTTTTCCTAAATCCAGAAAAATAAAACAGGGCAGGTTAAGGCACAGTGAAATGAAAAATCAAGCAAATGAAGCAAAACAATACCAGGGATTGAATTATGTATATATTTAGTAACGTACCAATTCCCGATGGTTATTTGTGTTTTATTTTAGAGTCAAATATCACCAAAATTATTCTACTATTTATTTAAATTCCTTTTTATTATCTATTTTTTATTCTTTCATTTATATTCATAACTATTATGACAAAATTAAATTATTTCTCCAAACCAATAAAATTATCGTAAATGCAAAACAAAAGTAAAGTCTGCGTGCAAAACTATGCGTATAGAAGTAAAATAAACCAGGAACTGCTCCAATACGTATGTCCTAAAATCTACACCATGCTAACATATTTGATCTCATCGTCAAGAATATAAAGAAGTAGTATAAAAACAAATCAGTAATAGTTCTTGTTTATAAAATACAATAAAAGAAGACACCGAGAATCGTACAGTGGACTGAAATTCAAAATGCAATGAAGGACAAATTATATGAAAGTAATAATAATTTAACTGTCATCTTATTCTGGATTATTTCCTCTATCAATTTACAAATTAAAATATGCGCCTATCACACAAGTCTTCACACAAGATTTTTTTTGTAAAATTTTATGGATTTTTTTTTTCCAAGCTTTTTATGATCTTAATAATTTGCTATTTGCCTTTCACAGCATTTAAAATTTCAGTTAACAATATCCGTACCTCAGAGGCAGACAGATGCAAATCCAGAATTTGATAAAATGACATTTCGATTTTCGTATCCAGTTTATTATCATGTCTATTGATTTTGAAGAAATGTAAGTATTATAATAAAAGAACCGATGTATTAAGATTCTGAAAATACAAATTAATGTTCTTAATTATTAGAAATCACTTTAATAAAGTAGATTCTTTAGTCTATTGTTGAGCATTTGACGTTTATATTTGCATCCGTCTGCCTCTGAGGTACAGACTAACTATTAAGAATTCATAAAAGGTTTACGAGCTATACATAAAGCAGACACGATTGAACATCTATGCATACACACACACACACACACGTGTTTACAGGCACGAGATGCATCCGAAGGATGGCAGTGGTCTAACATGTTCACAACATGCAGACAGAAGATATCATGAGCAGGTGCATCTAGAGGCGACAAGTCCCGAAAGAAAACTCACTATCTAGGACACGTTTACTGCTGATGCAAACGCAAGAACTTTCAGCCAGTGAAAAACTATGATAAACAGTTTATGTTATTTAAATAAACCCAAATATGCGGGATTTATTATTTTATGCAACTCGCTCTACATTCTATAAGCCATGTTTAGTAACATGTTGGCAACTATGATTACTTTAAATTTAACAGATTCCAGTTCACGGGTAGAAAAATGAAGTTGACAATTTAATCATTCTGTCGAAAGCCATTCAAGATCTTATGACTATGTTATATGTTTTGAATTTTCCATCACATGACAAGTGTTCAACTTAAAAAACACAAGTGTTGAAGTATTATTGAAGCTTGTGTCAAAATTAACGATATTTAAAAATTAATAACTCTTGTTATTGAATGTATATAACAGTATAATCTAAGGCTTGGATTTGTACTTTGAAACTCTATATACGAGGGTTGTGTAAAAAAATAATGCGCGAAATCCTAGACGAAATCCGGCAACACCGCTGTGTGCGCTGGTTCCCCCACTCTAGATCCCGCCTTAGTAAACCTCGCTGCGACGTTCAGTGCCGGCCTGACAGCCATCTGCAATGGAACCCCTAATTGCCGTCACCGCCAGGTGCGAAGTTAGTGCAGCAATCCGATTTTTGCACGCTAAAAAGTTACCACCGGTTGATATTCATAGGCAGTTGTGTGATGTTTATGGGGAAGCTTGTATCAGCGTTCAACATGTCCGCAAATGGTGTAGGAAGTTCTCCGATGGGCGCACAGACAACCACGATGAGCAAAGAAGCGGAAGGCCATAGATCTCGGACGAAGTTGTGTCGAAGATTGAGCGAATTCTGTTGGAAGATCAGAAGATAACGATTCGGGAACTGGCTACTTGGGTTCCTGAGGTTTGTGAAAAAACAATCCACACGATTTTGACTGAAAGGTTTTGTTATGCACCACGACAATGCCCGCTCACACGTCTCTCGCCAAACCAAGGATTTAATCGAAAATTTTGTCTGAGATCTCGTTGAACACACTCCTTACAGCCCTGATCTTGCACCGAGTGACTTCCACTTGTTTCCAAAATTAAAGCAACACTTGGGTGGACAACGTTTCGAGACTGGTGAAAGAGTGCAGGAAGCGGTCACCCAATTCCTCCACGGACTGGCGGCGGACTTCTTTGAAACTGGATTCCGAAAGTGGATTAGTCGTCAACAAAAATGCATTGAAAAATCTGGTGATTATGTTGAAAAATAGTTAAGAAATTAAGCTTTCCAATATGCATTTTTCAGTTTAAATAAAAAATGCTTTAAACTGGAAAAAATTTAAGAACCTTATTTTTTACACAATCCTCGTATTTCAATAAAACTACTGCAATTAGCACATTGTATGATACATTAGTCCGCAGCATACTAGAATACTGTTCCGTAATTTGGGAGCCTTCCGAATTAAACCACGTCCTTGAAATAGAAAAGGTTCAAAATCGATTTTGCGATACTTTTATCTCAAAGAAAATAATAATTATCTTCGCTTCGTATTCATTCATCATCAACTTCTACCTTATATTTACAGTCTGAATTGAAACAACCCATGAAGTAACGCAGACTACAATTGTCAAATAAATTATTATATTGAGTGAATTTCAAATCTTCAAAGTGGTTTTTTTCAATTTAGACTCGTGGCACTCGGGACGGGGGTGTGCGATATATCGAAAAACCAAGCATAAATACAAAATTGAATAAATGCCGTACGTTTATTTGAGATTCAAACATCAAAACCGTAGATTTAAAATGGTTTTACAGTGGATTTTCATCAGAAGCGGGAACGGGTACCTGTGTTGTCAGTCTGGTGCTCGGGACTACCGGAGCTATACATGGTGGCGAGCTTCCCGTCCAAAATGAAGCGGAACCAGCCGTTGCTGCCATTGGACAGCTCCAGCGCGGCCGAGTCGCTCCACAGGTACAGGCAGTCCCGGCCGCGGCACAGTGACCACTCGCGCCACCAGTACGCCCCCCCCAGCAGCAGCTCTTGAGCGTCTTCAGCGTCTGCGGAATCAGCGGCTTTGTGACCAAACAATGCTAGTACAAGGTGTCATTTGGTAAATAATTCATTCAAAATAAATTGCTTATTGTGTGAATATAGTTTTACTATATTTTATTAAAATAAATGGCACATAGTCCCTTTTACATATAAAGAGAAAATTACATGATTAAGCGACAGAGATTGACAATAACTCAATACAGAATAACAAGTTGTGTTTTTTTTTTATACAAATGTAAAATTTGTCTTGCAGCATTTTAATAAAAAAATAATTGTTAAATGTCAAAATTAATTTGCAAAATACAGTAAATACATGCCATATATTTTATTCTTTTTCTTTTTTTACATACCATATTCTGAAAACACGGAGATAACAGCTAATAGCTGTCTGCCAATTTAGTAGTAATAATTAAACACGTTACACGTAAAATTTTCAGATCACAGTAAAAGGATCGAGCATAACTCTCATACATGGTAAGAATTCTAACTCATAACTAGCAAACTGAGCAAATATAATGAAAGTGTAAAATAACCGTGGCTTTGGCTGGCTTGTTCTTCCGGAGACTGGTCAGCCGTGGGGGTGGTGGCGTCGGGGGAGGCGGCTCCCAGCTGCTGCACCTTGGATATCACCCCGAGGCGAGCGAACTGCTCCAGGTACACATCGCTGGCCTTCTGCATCAACTCCTCAGCTATCGCCAGCGCGGCCAGCTGTCCGTCTTCATCCTCCTACAGACAGTTCATTGCGTGAGCCACATAATTACTTATCATTTTCTCAATGGATCCGGTCATTTTGGAAACATGAAAAATTTACTAGATCCGAGTATTATTTTTTTATTATTATGTATTTGTATTATCTTATTTTCAATCAATTTTAATGATTCTATCACTATATATCGCACATCCAATCAAATAGTCATAACTTGATAAATCAGAAGTTTCAGGAGAGCCAAACAACTAAATTAACACATATTAAAACAATGTATTTTTCATTAAGTTTTTTTGTTTTTTACCCTTAAAAGCAATTCAGACGTGTCATATATATTGTCAGGTTTCTGGCACAATCGGTAAATACAAATTTTCGGAAAATGAGATGTCTTCATAAATTGCATAAAATAATGTTTATTTAAAAAGTAAACAAAAGTATTCCATACTTTATAAATATAAAAAAGAATATTTTATAGAATTCAGCTTGCAGTTTTATTTGAATTGTTGATTTGGGATAAGCTTTTAACTTTAAAAGTGCAATATCTCACAACTAGTAAAATGTAGTTACAAACAATGATATTTAAATTTGTCTTTAAAAATGCTGTGATTTTCAAAAAGAAAGTAGTTAAAATATGACACTGTTTGAGAATGGCAGCGATCAAATAAGTGTTAGTGTAAGTACGTCATACAGCCATCAAGCGGGTAAATCGTAAAGCTAGAATTTGATAATTTTTTTAGCATACGAGTGTATTTTTCATAATTTCTTCTGTATACTTAACTAAAAATCTGTGAGTTATGTCTATATTATCGGATGCGCGATGCTATTGTATCATTTATGTAATTAATATCAATTTAATTATTATTTTTCTCTTGTTTTATTGTAGGCTTAACAGAGCATGGCAATAAGTTAGCCAATGTGTAAACAAATCTAATTTGAAATGAATAAATAAATACATTTTATAGGAGACACGCAAAACTTACGCATTTTGAAACATGCAATAAAAACCAAAGATCATTCTACTAAATAATAACATTACATAATATCTGTTAGCATATTTATTGTGTATGCAGTTAATTGGTAGAATTCCATATTAAAATTTGATAAGGTACCCAAAATAAAATACTTTTATTGGATTAAATTCTACTTTTATTTTTTAAATATACAAGAGTGTATAATGTGATGCATTTGTCTTGTTAAGAAATATCTTTGTTTAGTTTTTTTATAATGTCCTAACAAAGTGAAACATGTCACATTATACAATTTTTATATATTTAACAATTAAAAGTAGAATTTAATCCAATAAAAATATTTTATTTTAGATACTTTACCAAATCTGATAGCAATAAATTTTGTAATGTGTAGGCACATGATTGTATTTACTTTGTTTCTTACAAATTAAATAAATTTGCTCATAATTGTTTTTACTTTGCCGGCCTCAGCGCATTTGCTTACCATGCGAGAGGTCTCGGGTTCGATTCCCGACATGGTTAATGTGAAATATTTATTTTAAAGGATGTTTTCACACCAGAATATTCCATAGTCGCTGGACTAGTACCTGAAGCGTAAGACTGATCCATCTTATCTTCGTGTAACAAAAATGATCAAGATACGCTGTGATTGGTGTACCAATTCAGTGCCCTATGCACCATTAGGTGCGGAAAGGGAATGATGATGCACAAAATCAATTTTTATGGCGTTTACAATATGACCTTTATATTGTGCTCCTGTTTTATAAAGGGTAAAGGTATTTATTTATATACATGTATTGCTAAGTCTATTTCAGAATTTATTTTATTTTGCTTTTTTTGCATACCTACATATTGAAATCAAAATAAATAAATAATAGTTTAAATTTTATTGGTTGGTTGAAAGAAATTGCCATTTGACGATAAGCCCGCAAATGTATAAAAGGTTAAACAAATAAATAAAGTCTTTCATTAGTAGAGATTACAATATGTTATTATTTAAAACAATACAGAATGGTTGCATTTTTCTACATACTTCTCAACGGTTATATCAAGTATCAAATAAAACATTAATTGCACAAATATATTATTCAGCATTGATGTCGACATGGTATTGAAGTGAGTTTTTTATTGTAGTAGGTTTAATACATCCTCGACAGCGGATGAAATGATTTGGCTCTGAAGCTCGGGCCAAAGTTATGGAGTAAGATGTATCAGCAAACTTCGATGCATATTATGTACACGGGTAGGGACAAGAATGGGAATATGACCAACACAGCGTGTTGATAAACAAAGTGAACCTATGCAGGTAGAAATTGGTTATTGACACGGGTAACACGAGATCTGGAGTCTGTCTGGTGGTAGTACAGATGAACAAACTTATCTGTAGAACAAACTAAATTTGAACTAAAGACGCCATTTTGTACACACATCATTCAGTTGGGAGTGTTGACGTACAGTATAATGATGTTTCCTATTTAATATACTTTTTAAAAACAGAATATATTTTTTGTTTTCCATAAACAAACAAGTACACTGGAACCTCATTTTACTCGGTTTTGAAATAACATGGTCAAAACATTAAATTTAAAAAAAAATTACATTAATTTATGCGTAATAGTAATAAATTTAAACTATTCACTGTTAGAATGCCCTACATCGCTCTTTTACTTACTTGACGCATAATTTATGATAGTAAATAATCTTTTTTACAATATATGTAAGTATTTTGATGTCACATTTAAGAAAAAAAACAAGGTACAATAAGTAAATTTAATTTTTTAAATCCCAAATTGATTTTTGTACAAGGAAACCGTTATTGGTGTTATTTTTTTAGTATACGTTTTTTACACCCTACTAAGTGGAACATATTCGCCGTGTAAAAAGAGGTTCTAAGGTATATTTTTTATTTGTTTTTTCCAATATTCAAATACAGTTTCCTGAAATTGAGATAGATTTTAGGTGTGGGCAACACTAAGACTGATTATGGCGCCCTTTAACAGATAAGTTTGTTTCACTACAAGGCAGGAATGCACACACGAAAAGACGGGGGCCGAGCCGTTACCGTAGGAGGAGACCTAATGTAGAGGTGGGGCGGGTGGCGCGGGGGGCGCGGGGGGGCACTGCCCACCCACCAGCTACACACCGACTCCTGTAATGCGGTACACACAACTAGAGCCTTCCTCCACCGACTCGCATTAGTGAGAGGTGCCGCAATGCGCAATTATCGTTACAACCGTGTGCACCTAAATCTAGATTCATTGTAACTTAACATGATGTGCAAGATCAAATATTTGTGGTCAAGATTCCATTTCTTTTGTGCGATATTTTTTTTTCAATGTACAATATATTGATGCTCCAAGAGAAAAGATCTTAAGTGTCATTTAGAAAAAAATACAAATTATTCATTACAACAATTAATAAACCAATAATGAGATTTTTAAACATACCATGAAATTCGCACAAAACAATGTGTATTTAAGAAAAAATATATATTTGTGTAATTACTATTTTTTTTAAATGCCATATAAACCCTTTTTTTATTCGTTTTAATTTATTTTAATGGAAAAATAAAATTATAACCAATAAATTGGTTAGTAATTTTGATATAAAATATAAATAAAATTATTTAGTTTATCGTAGTTTTACTATTTCATTAAATCTTCGAGAATGAAGATACCTACTCAGACGGAAGAACTCGTTGGTCAATAAATAAAATAATAAAACTAAACCAGGAAATTTTATTGATATTATTATCAACATTATCAACATTGGAGTTTTCTCAAGAAATATCTACAAAAGACATCAATATTATTAAATTGGTTTCTTTCTAAGCATTAAATCACATTTCCTATTGTATGGTTTGATACGAACACAACCCCAGTTTGAAATTGTTAGACATTTATAAATATTACCAACAAATTTGTAATTGTATTAAGCCATGCGTGGATTCCACCAGTAGTTAAGACTAGAGGTACAATGAGGAAGTTTAGAAGTTCAGAAATTTACGGGGATCTTCTTTTAAATGGCAGCATAACTCACCGACGACGACTCGTGACTGAGTAATTTCAAATTAGAAAACTTGATAGCGATGATAATACGATACATTAAAATAATTAATTTTTTTGGCTTAGTTTTATAGTCTATTAACAAATTTTAAAAAATTAAAAAAACACTGAACTTCCCCATTGTCCCTTAACACAATATTGTAGTTGAGAAATTTCAAATGACTATTCTCGAACTGCCAAGCATGTGCAGAAGAGAGAATATATTCTTCTTGCGCAATAATCACTACCAAAGTCTTGCTCCAATAAATATAATGTGTTAATATTGACTGCATATTTGTAATAGAAGTACTGATCAACCATTCGAATGAAAATAATTAATGCATTGGATTATTATATATTTGTTTGAATTGAGTAGTACTGGGTGAGTGAAAATATTTTGAATTGCTCCAACTTTATTCAGAATAAATTCAGATTTATTGAATTATTTAGATCATTCAATTATGTCACTAACCATTGTATCAAATGCACCTCCAAATCTATATTTTACTATTAAAAAAAACCTTTTTCAACAAAAAAAAGTGTAAAACTGAGGGAAATGCTAATGTGAGGAAATGGAAAATGAATGGAAAGCGGAATTACATAAAAATAAAATTAATGTACAATACTATAGTGTAAATATACTGCCAGAAAAATTGTAAAAACTATCATAATTGGGGATTATTAATATTTATACCTATTTTCAATTTCATTTCAATCAATATTATAATGTGTTTTTTCTATTGAATTAGATCAAACATTTAAAAATAAAATTATGTACTTACACAAAGTTAAAAATTTGAATTTGCATAAAATACAACTATTTTTCCCCTAAATGTTGGTAAATTTTATTTATATGGTATAACTTTCTTTACTATGGCACCACAGAATTTCATCTGTCATTTACATCACGGCAAAACCGTTTTACACTTTTATGATAACTGTTAAAACCATCTTCTTTTCGCATTATGTTTATAAATTTCAATAATATTTCTGCTGCCACATTTTTAACTTTCCCCGTCGTAATTTATTGATGTAAATATCTTAATCTTCCTAAACATGCATTAACCCCGTGTTACAATTTAGTAAAATGTCAATATGGCGTTTTGTTCAAAAACAATTTTAACATATAAGGATATGGTCCGAACCGGGTTGTGGTCCAGTTATAGTATTGTGGACTCACGGGCCAAAGGTCGGAGGTTCAAATTGCACTCTACTACAACTCGAATCAACGCCGCGCGCGGCCTCGGCGTTTTTTGACATATCGAATTAGTTTTGAAAAATTTTCAGCATAAAACTGGGGTTATGAAAAACGTAAAAAATGTTAATAGGGGGAATATTTGAATGAGAATGTATGGAATGAATGGAAAAAATGGGACTTAAAAATTTCAATTTTTTTTACTTTAGTTAGTGAATAATCTGATAATAAAATGTTTCAATGGCCCACCCTTATCTAGAACTGTTTATAAAAACTGGTGTCGTTTTTTCAGATTCAATATAATTTTTATATATGCTAATTTATCATAAATTTAAAAGCTTTCTTTGTACCCCTCTGCTAATACACACGGTCAGTACATTCACCTTATTCTAGTTTCCCTGTACGACAATGGTAGAATACAGTGTTAGTTTAATATTGGGACTGCGGCCATAATCAAGCAGTTGAGGAGAATAGAGTGGCTGACCTCGATGTCCAGAACAGAGGCGATGAGCTGTGTGAGGGCGGCGGCGGCCGGAGTGTCGGCCAGGGGGGAGGAAAGTAGGAGGCTAGAGGGGCAGTAGTGGACCATCTTCCTCACCAGACTCAGACACGCTCGCTTCACCCCCGATACTACAGAGCCCAGATACCGACCGCAGAATATTGGCAGCATACGGCTGGTAACAAAAAGAGATTATTTATTCATATATTAATTTATTCAATCTTTGTCTGCGGTTCATAGATTTATGCAATAAGTGAATAATGTTTTTGTATAAGTGTGTATTTTTACATAATAAAATAATAAGAAGGTACTGACGATAGGTAGATGGGAGCCATTTCCTTGTCTCCGAGGGTCTGGGCCGTGGGAGCTTCCGTCTCCAGGTTGGTCGCCCCTAGGATTAGCCACTCCCCGGGGCACTGCAGAATGGCGGCCACTTCCCTGTGTCCTGAGGGGACAATAAACAATCATATGAGGCAGGAAAAAATGCTAAAAGGGTCAGTTTATGTTAAGGTATGTACATGGATAAAAATTAGTACTATGAAATTAATTTGTTATATTTTAACAGACCTTCAGGTGCAAATTGAATTGTTTAGGGTTACTTTTTTATTTGTTTCATTTTATGCTTTATTAAGTTAGTTTATAACATCTTAGGAACTAATATAAACATTTAATAACATTACAATTTTTTATCACAATTTTTCATGAACATATTTTTTCAAATGAATTAAAAATATTTCAATGCTTTCGGTTTATTTAACTTCTTCGGGTAACTCATTGGTTCAGCTGCAATCCCTTATACAATGAGTTTTGAGACTCTGTTTTTCTCCTCATTGGTAATCTTATCTTTGTTTATCTCTAACTGTTACGGTTCCATGTACCTTACGCACTATACCCACTCTCTCGAAACGTCGACAAAGAGTACGAATATGTAACACAGGGCACATTAATACAAAAAGACTCCATTTCAACCATGGAAATAAATGCATAAAAAATACAGAAGCATGAAAAATTCTGCAGACCAACATACATAACTATCTACGTACAGTAAAACCCCAGTTTTAACGCTAAAGTAAGAAAATGAAAAATGTATGGAAAAAAATAAAATTTCATAAAAATATATTTATTGTACTAGACTATACCAAATATAGTAGTAAAAAGTTGGGGATTATTAATAATATTTACCAATGATTTCATTAAAAATATTTTGTATTTTTTCAATCAATACTGTGTTTTTTTTTACTTAAAAATCATGTTGGCTTAATTTTATGCAGGTACTTAACCTTAAAAACATGAAAATAAAATTTTGAATTTCAATAAAATACATACAATGGTTTTTCCCCTAAATATTGGGAAATTTTATGTAGATGGTATCAATTTTTTTAGCATGGTACCACAGAATTTCAACTGTCATTTACATCGCGGCAAGGCAAAAGTGTTTCACACTTTTATGATAACTGTTTAAATGTCTTCTTTTCACATTATATTTATTTAGTATGTTAGCATGTATTTCATTTTTATTTTTTGTAAATGCCTTTTGGGCGTTAATGAACAAAATAAATAGATAAATAACTCCAAATAATATTTCTATTGCCAAATTTTTAAACTTTCTGCATCGCAATGTATTGATGTAAAGATTTTATTATTTCTAAACATGCGTCAACTGCATGTCAAAATTTAGTAAAATGTCAAAATTAGACACTTAAACAAAATGGTTGATTACACTGCACCTACTTTGAATTTGGTTTGAGACAATAATTTACACATTTTTTTATTTGCCTCGATTTTATTCTCCATTCACGCGGCAGCGCGCGGCTCGACGTCTTTGGACAGATTGAATGAGTTTCGAAAAATTTTCAACGTAAACCGGGGTTATGAAAAACACATAAACGTTAATTGGGGGGATATTTGAATGAGAATGTGTGGAAAAATTTAAAACATTTCGGCGTAAAAAGCGGGAAAATGTAAAATTGAGGAACGTAAAAACAAGGTTTTACTGTAAATAAAATAGTAAGATGGGATAAAAATTACCTTGATCATGTCGTTCTCTCGCTTTGTCTAGTGGAGTTTTACCATCCTCATCTCTTAAATCTGCATTGGCACCGTGTCGTAGGAGCACTTTAGCTACGGCCGGTCTTCCGAAGCATGCGGCATAGTGAAGAGAGGAACTACGTTGACCTTTATTCACATCGGCACCTGGGAGAAGATGAACAGTAAATAAAACATGTAGGGTGTGTAATTCTATCTGATGCTGACAAAATCAGTTGTTTAATGACCTGTTTTAAGATTGTTGGCAAAATGGTTCTGTTAAATTAATTTAGTATCAAACTTGGTTATTACGATCACGGAAATAGCGAGATCTTGGGTATAATGAGGAAACATTAGTTGTCATTTTAGTTTGTGGTTTTTTCTATACATTTCTTCACTTTTACCGACCAAAAATATTGTCAACAATTGAGCATAAACTCTTCAATCTTTTGAAAACATCATTTTTAAATCAAGAATCTGAGTAATAAAATCTAAACGGGCGGCTAACTTAGAACCGACGCCGCTGGGCATTGGGATCAGATGACGTTTATGACACTATAAGTGTCTAAGTACCTAATTGGTGTTTTCGCCGACAACATTGAAAAAATATCACACACATGGTTCAAATGGCCGGCTCGGTGCAACATTACAATTTACGACTTCTTATGTAATTAATGAATGACACCCGTATTTTGGGGGTTTTTTCAACACTTTTCAGTATGTTATGTTCTATGGTGAATGCATAATAAATATTACGAGTGGGCGATGTTAAAGCAATTAAAAACTAACCTTGAATTATCTATCCTTACCTCTGTTTTGTATAAATACATTTAACTCTTTAATAAAGATACCAGTCTCGAAGATGTTGCGAAAGCGATGAAACCGGTCACTGGATATTCCAAATTTGTGGATTAAAGTATCACTTGTGTTTTATTTATATAATAAATTACAATGAAGTTCCATCAAGAATTTTCACTTACAAACTTAAATGTTTTGAAAACTAACCCTTGAATAAACTAACATGTCTACTAACAAGGCAAAGTGTCTCTTAATTTGTGAAAAAGTGGCTGTTATTTGTGAAGTAGAATGTTGTGTGAAAAATCTTGTAGTATGTTTACTTAGTGACAATATGCAATGGTGATTGTATAACTCGATTATGATTATATACTCTGGTATAACGAGTAATGCTTATAATGAGCAAATTCAGTCGGTCCCATCTTCCTCGTAATAACCAAGTTTGACTGTATTAGGAAATTCTCAGTATTACACAAATGATATTATTAGATTTAGATACATAAGTTTTACTAAATGAGGTCCTCTGTTTACTTTCTTGTTATATCGGCCAAGTAGTTAGTTGAAAGTGCGAAAATTCCAATAATGGTATTATGGTTTGCAATGTAAATTATACATTTTGGGGATTATGTGATTGAATGTAAGAGACTACCTCTTTCACACAAGAATTCAACCATTTCGTGTGTGCCAAACGCAGCGGCCCAGTTGAGAAGTGTTTGTCCGACATCATCCATGAAGTTGACATCCACGTTTCCAGACTGGACGGCCTCCATGAGTGCGTCCGTGTCCTTGCTGCGGATGCAGTCGATGAGCTGACGGTGGGACTTGTCACTGCTGCAGGCCTCACTTCTCCTCAGGGTTCCTGCACTCCCCATAGAGCCTCCTCCGCTAGCCCTGATCGCAGAAACATTATATTTTATGCTACACAAAATCAAGCTACAAATATTTTTAAGTACTGAAAATCAGTCCTATATTTTTTTATGGAAAAGATGAAGTATCCAAAGCAACGGTTATATAACGTAATAATAATTTAAATTACAATAAATATTAAGAAAAAAAGGAAAGGAGGTAAGGAAGGTCAAGTTTTGGACAAATAATTTATTCTACACAATTCTACTGAATTCTATTCTAATGAAAAAAAAAGAATCTGTATTAACATAATAGCTACACCGAACATACATATATTATGTTTTTAACACACTCTTTTTACTAGGTTGTCAAAATTTATCAGTTGTTTAACAGTAATAATGATATCACTTTTCAACTAACAGAATTAAAATGGAGTAAAAACCATTCTTTCTCTTTTTTTAATAAGACAATGTTTTGTTTTGCGAAAATCGATTCTACGCACACATGCATAAGATTGTTTAAATTGAAAATAATTCGAAAAATCAAAATAACAGATTTTTAATACAACTGCTTCTACGAAAATTGGTTTGCGCTCAGCAATTTTTTTGTCATTTTTTTTAAGAATACAAAGATTTATAGAAGTGAAGTTTATTATTATTATTATTATTATGGATAACTTATATAGCGCCATTTTCATAACAAAATACCTCAAGGGCGCTTTACATAGTGATTCTTTTAAATTTGTAATTTAATTAAAATAATTTATTTTGTTGTCACATGCTACGGATTTATTCAAATGATTTAGAGAACAAGTGGGTTTTAAGTTTTTTCCAAAACATCACTTCACTTTCACAGCCTCGCACCTCTGCTGGGAGAGCATTCCATGCCATAGGGCCTGCGACCGCAAATGCGCGTTCACTAAATTTAGTCCGCTTTATATGGACAAACACCGTTTCGTTTAACCTTAAACAATAATTATTGATTAAAAGGAACTCGGTTCAAACAAGTTTAGAATTCGTGTTCAAAAAATTTTGTCAAATTTTCCCATACAAATATAATATTTTATTAAGTTAATTTTTTCATCCTTACTTGATAAAATTTCACTGTATAATCTTGTTCTAAAAAGAGTATTTTTGAAAAAAAAAAGTACAGTGTACATATGTATATTGTTTAGAAAGGTTAAAAATTAGTATATATTTTGACGATAATTAGATATAAGTAGAGACTGGAAAATTTCGCAATCGCGATAAAACGAAAAATAACGCAAAATTTGGCATTTTTATGCGAATAACGCGAAATTTCGAGTTTTTCGAAAATAACGCAAAATTCGGTGTTTTGGAAAATAACAAGCTTTGAACAGCCATAAAATATTTCGCCGAATATTTTGAGTTGCTAACATCACGCTCGTTTCTCTGCGTCATTCTATGGAATCTTGGCTTGATTAGAATTGGAGGCCATATTTGTTTTCATAACTGTAATATTTCCATAAAAGTGTTGTTATGTCCCGATTCTGCTGAATATGACGATATCTTGGGAACAAAAGGATTCTTGCGAAAATCATATTCATGGTGTGAAACATAGGAAAAATACCAAGAAGAATTTAGCTTGCACTTCAAAGCAATCTTATAAATAAAAGATGTTACCAGAAGACAGGACGCTGTTATGGAATTGGCTAAAGACACGACTGAAACTTTTATCAAAGCCTACATACCTTTGAAAAAACTCGAAGCTCCGCATGTCAGAGCCTGGATTGACAAATATATGCAAGGTATTTGATTTATTTTTATTTACTTTAATCTGAGCATAACGTTTATTTTTAATGTTATTTTACCGATTTTGATAACCTAACTGTTTTTGACACATATTTATTAAGTGGTAAAAATACGACATTCAACATTTTACCTGTAATTTTTATAGTACGCAGTGAATTTGTTTCGTAAACTGCACTGATCAAAACAATTTCCAAAGCCACTACTTTTACAAACACTATTTTAATTTCAAGATTAACGCCGAATGAAAACATTTGACAGTAGACTTAAAAAATTGACAAAAATACAGTTTTCCTTTCTCAGTTTACGATTGTTTTTTTTTTCAGGTGCTGGATTTGCCTTGCACAAAAACATTAAGAGAGAAGTATCTCGGAATTGTAGCTGCCGACAGAGTTTGCAAAGTGAAAGAAGTTAGAATTAATACAAGTCCTGAAGGGGTAAAATTGTTTGTGACAGGGGTAAAATTTTTAGAGTCAGCCAACGCTACAAATTGTGTTAGGGCTATAATAGATGCCCTGAAAGACTACAATATTGATTTTAAAAATGTGAAGAGTGTAGTGACAGATTCAGCGTGTTACATGACTAAATTTGTTGAGACGTTGAAGGTGGTTTTGGGTGACCATCTTTTGCATGTGCATTGTACACATATATATTCCGCGTTTTATGTAATATTTGCTTAATTTTTTGTATTCAGTTTTTGAAAAAATATATTACAAGTTAGTTTATAATATGTAGTTTATATTCAGTGTTTTTAATGTTGTATTATTTGAGTTTTTCTACTGACATTTCTTGGTGGAACTGCATTTTAATTATAATAATAAAAATACTTTATAGTTTTATTTATAATTATTTTATAAATTTGTCTGACGATGTGTCTGACATCTGACCAGTCTGACGATGTCGGTCACGACGAAACCCGGTCACTGGTAAAAAATTTATAAAATAATTATAAATAAAAGTAGAATAAAACTATAAAGTATTTTTATTATTTTAATTAGTTGTATTATTGTAAAATAAATACTTTTAATGCAAAAAAAACAATGCATTTGACTTTTATTATCAACCCGTGTACTCAAATTGGTTCTAAAAAATAACACCGCCAGTTTTCAAAAATAACACCGCTTTTCACAAATTTTTTGTCCTAGCTTTAATTTTTTTTATTTCAATTGTGCCTGTATGTATTATAAAGATTTGCATTTGCCATTTTTTGAATGGACTAAGTCCGTTAATAAATAAATAAATTATGTTTGTACTATTTTTTAAGACTAAATATTAAAAAAAAGATAAGAAAGGGGCATGAGTTTAAATGCTTGGATTGACAAGAAGCAGTCTTTTGAAAAAATACATTTTTAAGAAGAATCTAAGTGAGCGTTATGATAATACACCGTTTGATCGGTTACCTCTGTATGGCGTGCCTTCCCTCACATAGCAAGACCAGTAGCAAATCCACCAGGCGCATGCATTCCAAGCACCAGCGCTCATCCACAGCCACAGCTCGCTCCAGCGCGGCACACAGATCCAGTCTCACGAGACTCTGAGGAATACAAATCACTCTAAGTACAGAATTTAATACACGGGAAATTTTAATAAGAGAAAGAGATATCTTAAGAATTTAAAAATACAAATAAGAATTTAAAGCATCTTACAAGGGAAAGTTCTTTGCCAACAAATTAAATACAATACATTTTTACTAATGTGATAAACGCTACTTATTGCCAAAATTTAATTGAACCATAGATCAATAAATAAATAAACCAACAGTGTTTGTGTATGTCTAAATGCTTGCAGACTAGCTGGATCCCTCCCTAGGGAGTTATTAAACCAGCCAATGACAGGTCATAAGCCCTGTAAATGCCTAGACTTACATATTCTCTTCTCAATAATGTTTTTCCTGTCTGTTGCAATAAATTTAAAAATAAATAAACCATTTATTTTTTTAATGTAGACATGAAGCCGGTGGAACAAAAGGCATAATCCCTTGGTGCACATGTGCATCGTATCTCCCAGGAATTAACCGAAGAGATGTGGCTAACTTGTTTTCGGTCACCAGGCAGACCCAAACATCGGTAGTTGCTTTCATATTGTGAACGA
This sequence comes from Micrasema longulum, assembly GCF_059751315.1. Lineage (NCBI taxonomy): Eukaryota > Metazoa > Arthropoda > Insecta > Trichoptera > Brachycentridae > Micrasema > Micrasema longulum. The sequence goes on from NW_028278331.1 coordinate 561,677, forward strand.
TACTTTTTATCAAGAACACTTAGTTTTCTTTTTTTTTTATTTATTTTTTTTTTTTTTTGTTTTTACAATAAACATAAGGGGTAAAACAGAGTATTCAAAAATAAAGGATAGTTACATAGCAATGAAATACATATTAATAGTAAACAAAAATCCCACAAGCGCATGGCCTGTTCGTGGGTATATAAGAAAATGTTAATGAATTTTTGCTCTTATAATAAATAGGCAGTTATAATATTTTTGTGTAACATAAGAGAAAAAAGAATTCTGTAAAAGATTACACGGTATCTTACTTCTGTTCAATGTATATTTTTTCTTTAAGTCATTGTTAGGTTTCTAGAATGCCATTCGTTAATGCGCTTTGTAGCTGCAAGACGTTCGTTAAAGTAAATGTCATAAGCTTTAAAATTATTTCAAAATTAAAATTCATAAATAGGGTTTAGAATTCCAACTGTCGATGCACTCTGTAGCTGCAGGATGTGTTGTAATCCAGCTCTTATTTGAAAAAATAATTAGAAAAAGTCAAATTCAATTTTTTAATTATGTAAATGGGGGCTAGGTTTCATACCATCTATGCGCTCTGTAGCTGCAAGACATGCTGTAATCTAGCTCTTATCTGTTCTCTTATTAAATAAAATTATAATTGGAAATCAGGAACTAGAATCCCAACCGTTCATACGCTATGTAGCTGCAAGACGTGTTGGGATATTTATTGTACAGCGCCTGTTTAGACCTTTTATGAGCAGATTTCTGACGATATTTTATTTTTCTATTTGGCCTACAAGAGTATTCTGATTATGTCTTATCGTGTAAGCACATGGATATTTTTTTTGTATGACGTAATTAATACTAACATTTTCTTGTACTTGTATTTAAGTTTTGAAGCTTTTATGATGTACTTTTGCCTAATCATTATTTTTAGACTATTGTGTCGTGAATAAGAAACAATGTGTGTTGTATTTGTAACATTATAAGAGTAGATAAAACAGGGCGCATTAAGAAAAATAAATTTGGGTATGACTTTATTTCTTTGAACAATGCAATTCGTATGTAAAGATCTTAAATATTTAGATTTGCTGTGTAGTAATATTTCTTATAAAGGAAAAAGAATTTTGTCATGTTTGGGATTACGCTGTTTTGTTTTAGACTAATTTATTATTAACTATGGCGTCTTAACGCTGGCCATTTTGTTTATAATAAAAACGAATTGTTCTCCTTTACAAAAGGGGAACGCAGTCAGATTGTGGTCAGACTTAAGAGATAGTGAAACAGTTTAGTTTGATCAGTGGAGTCTGTACTAACGCCATTCCCCCGCGTGGGTAGGCGGAAAGGATAGAATGCCGTATTACTTTATCATTGTATACGGACCTCGCTTCTTCTATTTTTATACACCTTTTCTTAGCAAGTCAACATCTACGCCCTGTTTTGATAGTGTTATACTTCTAAATAAATGGAAAATAAAGGTAATTCAAATCAAGTGTTTTTCTACTGTTTGATTTACGAGATCACCATGTTCCAGTTACCATAAAGACGATACATCGCCCTTGAGGAGATTTTCACAAAAAGGGCGCTTTATAAATTATCCACAATAATAACAATAATTCAATTAGGAGTAAAATTGTGAATATGGCAATAAATGATTACTCAAGCCAGAAAATGACAGACTATGAGCTCTGTAAAGGAGTGGATAATTCTCTTTTTGAAAAAATCTATTGAGCTATTTATATATCCAATATTAAACAGTTTTAAATTTTCTTTCTCGTAGTCTTTTGATACAAGTAGCCATGAGGAATATAACTGACGTGCGTGATCTGCGCCGAACCCCGGCACAGGGTGGAGAGGAGGCTCACGGTGGTGGACACGGAGGTGTGGCCCCCCGCAGGAGCACTCTCCTCGCTGCTGTCCGAGGCCCCGCAGGCCCCCAGTCGACGGACCAGCTCTTCCACCAAACCTGACCAAACACTCGAATATCAGTATGGAAAAGCAAACAAAGGGAAATTATATTTTTTAAGTTACCCTCAACTAAATCCTTCAGTTACAGAGGAAGATAATGTTTTTAAATATATTTTATTGTACAAAGTAACAATGCAGATGAAGAAACTTTCTAAAATGTAATTTAAAAAAGCAATTAAAATATTTAAAAATTGTTAACATTTGAAATACATACATGTACTTATCTATGGTGTCAAATTAACTAGTTTGCAATCATAAAAGCCCGTTTAACCATGGAAGAAACAAAAAACAGATTCTAGAATACAAAACAAAAAAAATGTGACTAAATGGACTGAACTAAGAGTAAAAAAGTAGTATCACAAGTAAAAAATTAAAACACAGATTTAAAATATTTCGTAATTTCAAAATAAAAGTTTTGGATTAAAAAGTAGATTAGTGAAGTAACATATCGTCGCCACTTAACTGGTAAAACTCATTAATTCAAATGGTATAAAAAGAGATTTTGGAATTTTCTGTGAGGATTTCAAATAATCTATATGTGTGTAAAACTTGTATATCCGTTTAGTGTTGCATTATTTTTTAAAAATAAAAACTTTGCTACTATTCACAAATAAAGTAAAAACTGTTTTTCGAAAAAAGTTAGTTAGGGATTTATGAGTTTAACAAGTTAGGACGACAATGTGTATAATATTACATATATTTTAATTTTTAGAAATACTAAACTTCCTTAAAGTTACTTAAGCTTTCAAATTTGGCGGGATACATAATAATACATTACAGTACGTCTTTCTTTGTGACATTGACCCTTCTAGAAGCAATAGTAAAAATTGAAATAAAAAATAATTGAGTACAATAAACAAGTGTAAGTAGGATTTAGTAAACAGATGTGTGGTAATGTCGTGGGCAGTGAAGCTTGCTAATTGCTGTGCAAGTAGTGTGTAATCATATGTAGTACGTGTATTATATTGCAGTATGGAGTGCACATGTGTACACAAGTAGCTAGAGAGTTATTTCATGAACTGTACAGGTGGAAACACGTCACTCCTCTTCTCTCTGACTAATGGAAAAATAACTTATTCCAGAAATAAATTATGGTTATGTATATTTAGTTAATTTTATACATAATAAATGTGGACTTTTACAATACATTTACTTTTCTGTTTTGATGATTTAACCATTTACTGACAATAAATGTACACTTGTGGGAATATTGCGGGCTCCAAATTAGAGGTTAAAAATTTGCTTACTGCTTTGTGACGATTGATATCAATTGTCTAATATGGTTATTTTCAACTAACTAAATATGGCCACCTAATTCAAATATTTGGGTGAATCATTAAAATTAAATAATTGTCAATTATTATTACATATGATAAGTTTACACTGTATTTTAAATACATAAAAATAAAACAATGGGAAACATTTTTTTTACTGGCCAGTACTCTATAATTAAATACATATTTGTATTGGATTAAATTATATATATTTAAACCTTGTTTGGGAAATATAACCTTTACCTTGTTTATGCGTTGGAATAAATTAATAAAATGATATACCATGCTGTGCGAGAGGGGCGGGATCCTGTTGGCGTCGAGCAAAGCGATCGGCAAGCGACGCAAAGCAACGCAGAGCGCCATCTGCCACACGCGCGTCCGCGTGACGCAACAGTTTACTAAGGGCCTCCACACTGCCCCCTAAGGCCGGGTCCCCAGGCTCCATCTTCCCGCACACCCTGTACATTCAATTTAAACGTTTATTCTTCTCATTGCGGACAGTCATAAAATAAATAATATAAGATATTATTTATTTATTTATATTTGGATAATTTATATAGCGCCGTTTTTGTGAAAATCACCTCAAGGGCACTGTACAGTAAATGTCCCAACTGAAGACGGAACTTTCTAGCTAGCCGGGACATAAAAATTTATATTTATATATTAATAAGTAAATACACATTTAACATTATGAGACAAAGATTTTTTAAATCCTCTTTAGTCTGAGCGAGCAAATAGATATTGATGACTTGTTGAATATGTCATTTTGTGTCGAAAACAGCACAAAATAAATCATTACAAAGAAAATGTTTCTAGGAAATATCAGATTTTAAAAATGGCATAAATTGGAACCTAATAAAAAAAAAAACATAAAATCAATTTCATGTGCTAACTTCATAGGTATTTCTTCAATAAAAAATACCTGTTAATTCGAATTGTGTCATGACACTGCAACAAAATTACTAGTGTGTACACTAAAAATGATTTCTAAACATTCAAAATATGTTATGATGCATTTTATGTAGTACAAAATAATGCATTTTTTATGTATATTGTTCTTAACAAGAAAAAAATATATAATTGTCTCATTCAAACCAACTTTAGTACGTTTATATTTTTATCAGAACTGGAACAGAGAATATCTGTTCTTTAATTTACAATAAATATAATAAAATAGAAAAAAAAAACATGCCTGGATACAACTGCCATAGCAGAGTGTAGTGTATCTTTGTGGACTTGCGACCCATGTTCTGTGATAAAGGCCAGAACACAGGGCAACCCACCTCCCTCCCACACAGCACCCGCTTCTCTCGTGCAAACTAATTCTAAAACCTAAAGAGAAAATATATATTGTATTAATATACAGTAGGAGCCGTATATCTAAATAAAATGTCACCTGATCTAAATGTACCTACCTTAATGCATTGCTCGGCTAAATCTCTACTCGTTCTACTATCTAACTCTACTGTGAGCAGGCGACTGCAGATTGCCTTGACAGCTCCGTCCATTGCCACAATACGGCGTGTGCACTCGGCTGAAAAAACAATTCACTCGTTAAGCGTGAAAAAGGCCACACGTTAATTTAGATAATAATTATTCTTACGAAAATTACGTAACTAAGAAAAGTAAGTATTTATTATTATTCTTCGATAATAAAAATAAAAGATTTTAAACGGTTTGATGTTTTCATACCGGATACATCGAGGTAGTAAGTGATGGCTCGAGCAGTGACTTCTAGAACATTATCCGGAGCACATTCATCCAGGAAGATCTTACATAAGGCCGGGAGGAATGTGCGAGGTGGACAACTGAAAAAAAAAAAAAATTGACAAAAAACGGTTTACGCACATGAAAAATTATGATCACCGTCATGAAGAGAAAAAAGTAAAGATCTAAAAAATTTCATTAAAATAAATTTTGACGGTGGCAACTAAATACCAACTAGTCATTATTTTAAGTACTTCTTTATAGCATGTATCAATGAATAAAGCAGATAAAAAATTAAGCTGAGTAGTGAGCTTATGTTATCCATTTTCATCTCTTTAAAAATAGTAGATATAACATTACGAGTATATTTATTACATGTTGACTCATTTAAAAATTTAAAACGAATACCAATACGCTATTACACGACTAATGTACAACCAATTCAATTATTTATAACATATTGCACTCACAGGAGTTTAAAAAATCTCATTTGTGGCACTGCATAAAATTAAAACATTTCTGTGACAATACATAATTTCAACTAATACAATCCAATATAGTAAGAAAACATATTTGAAATTTACCTTTCAAAGCAACGGTCTACATTGTCGGACATGAGGAGCAGCATACAGAGCTGTTCCAGCGCTATGAGCTGCATGTCCCTCTCCTCTCCCTGGCCCGTGCACAGCCATTCCAGAAGTGTTTCGGGGTCCACCTCAGACATCTTCGAACCGAAACATTTATTACACAAACTGCTCGGTATGTCGATAAAAAATCATGTAAAAAGAATAAAATATCATTAATGTTTACCTTAACGGATTATTCTAGTGTTTGCTGCAAAAGCAGGTAACCTGAAAATTAGAAGGTTATTAATGTTGGAAAAATACCATTTAGAGTTTTCTATAAATTAATATGATGTTACCACAATAAAAGAAAAACTATTGCAGGCGCAATTGCCTTCCGAGTTCTCTTTTTTTATTCATATTTTGCATCCGGTTTTGGACTGGTATTTAATCAGTATCACGCTTCAAATTTCACTCCAGAAGAACTATAAAAGATAGAGGAAAATGAAAACACGTGATTGCAATTTAAAAATAAACACTTCAATAGACAAATGATATTAAATTTATACTGTGAATTTTTTTATTAAATTACACACATTGTTTATTTTTATTATATTTACTTTTTCCCCGAGTTTTATTTGAAACGAGAAACGCAGTTTTGTGTGTGAAATGAAACCAGAACTCTGGACGCATGTTTTTGAATTGATGTCTGTTCTCTGGTAAAAAAATCCAGAAAACAGAAATCGAATGAAGACTAACCGGCCTTGCAGTCTAGCACATTTGCCTACCACCCCCGAGGTCCTAGGTTCGATACCCAACACAGTCGATATTCAATTAGTTGATCGAGTTATCCACTGCAATATTTCAAAGTCCCTGAACTGGCACCAAAAGTGTAAGACGGATCGGTTTACTTTCATATATTATAAGTAAAATGATTTCTGATGTGCTGCGATTAGAGTACCAATGCCGTGCCTTATGCACCCTTAAGTGCGGATAGGTGAATGATGATGATGAATCATATTAAATTGCTTTATTTTCAGGAATTCTAAATTACAAATAAAATTCCAACAAACATGTGAACCTACCTACAAATTATAACCTAACAATAATATGTTTCATTGAATATTGGAAACGAATGCCATGCAGTAAGTAAACGGCCAAAAGTACCTTCATTACAAGTATGACAACAAATGCAACCTACAATTGAAGTGATGTATCCTTATACAACATTTTGTATTGTGAAAGTATTCAATCTAAATAATGAATTAGTATCGGAATACTTTGCGGTTGACTGAAATAGACAGGCGTTGAGCTTATTTATTTAAGATATATGTATAATGAGGGAAAAAAATCGGTCATTTGATTGCCATTTACTTGACAAACATGGTGTGACAGCACATAAAGAAAACATTTGACTTGCCTTTACCTAAGCTTTTAAAGAACGGCCATACAGTGCATTTTTTGGTGATTCGAAGATAATACGTTCGCACCATTTATCAAGCGTAAAAGTCAACAACGCCAAACAATGAATAAAGAGACCGTAGACAGCAGGTACCAGGTACCTTACCTAACGGGTATTGTGGACATTGCTGGTGGGAGAAACGTCAAATGTGGGTTAAAACAGAAATGATTTTTTTTACACTAATTTACCTGCTGGATTTTATCAGTTTCCCATGCTTCGGATATTAGATTTTAAATAATTAACTCCTTAACCCTCACACGCATAAAATAAATATTTTCCAACTAAAATCGTCATACAAAATAATATATTGACTGACTATTTTCTCCTAATTTGCATTGAATGTTGCCAGACGACAACAAAGTTCGTATATTGCCAGTTGCTTATATTTTATATTTATGATTTGTTTTTTCAAAGGCACCTATTTATAATAATAATACAATTCTAACCACGTGGAGATGTCCTGCATAGTTTTCGATTACCTAGAACTTATCTACTTCTGAAAAGTTTTCTCGTAGCCAGATCAGAAGTTTGATTAATTATGTATGATAATATTTTTGTTAGCTTTTCAAAGGTTTCGCTTATTTATTTATCATGTTATTGATTCGTAATGTTATAATACCAAGTTTCTTTGGCCCTCCTGATTTTACGTTTCCATTCACACCGTTTTAAATAGATGGTCGTTAGAACAGTGGACTGTATACTATGGTGGATCGACAAATTAATATAAACATGTTTCTTGGGTTGAAACTAATCTCCATGTAGATATTTTAAAAACCACAAAGAGGGTCAACTACTGTCGGGCTGGAAGATTGGGGTCAAGCTCGCGTAGTATTGAGATGAAAATGCAAAATACAAAGTTCCTTGTGAATTCCTCATATATGCATGGCGTGTCCGGAAAGTAATGTCACTATTTTTGTTTTGACCTGACTAAACGTCGGTGGTTGGGAATGGCAGTGGGAGAAGTCAACTAACGAACGCTGGGTCTTTTAGTCTTTTTTGGCTATCCAGAGTGTGAGAACAGGAGTTTCCGTGGAAGTTGTTTTGGGACATTGTACAAAAGTAAAAATGCAGCGCTTGGTAGAGCAAATGATGGTGATCAAGTATTGCGTCAAACTTGGCAAGACTGCTCTGCGGGAACTGTTCAAATGATCAAAATAGTATTCAAAGAAGACGATCTGTCGGATGGGAAAAAGGTAGGCGTCCGTCTCCTCGCCCCAAGAAGGCTGCAGGATGAGGAGATCTAAAATTAAAACAATTTTCATTGTGTTTATTATAAAATTATTCCCTAGCCCCTTTAAAGTCTGGACCTGGCTCCCCCGATTTATTTATGTTTCCACGCCTGAAAAAACCCGTTAAAAGAAAGCATTCCGAGACTATCAAGAGGATCCAAGCAACTTGTACCGTGCCCTTAAGGAGCATTCCGAAGAAGGCCTACCGTGGCGCATTCGATGCCCGGGAAAATCACTGGAGCCAATGTTTCAACCCAGAAGGAGCCCATTTTGAAGAATTTTTAGGTTTTGTAATGAAAAGTTCAATAAATTATATTTGTAATCGATGACTCACTGACATTACATGTATATACTTTCTAGATGCACCATGTGTAAACTAAATGACCGCACGAAGTACTGAGATATTAAAAATATGTTATGATGTTTCTTTTGTTTTCAATATCAAATTCACTGAAACTCAATTATCCTAAAATAAAAAAATATTTAGCGTAGATTCCAACAAATAACCCCAGGACCGGAAATAAGATTATCCAAAATTTCTCACCTAACAAAACTATTAAGAAGAAACAACTTAAGCCAATTATTACTCCCGAATTTCAATTAGTATCACTAGGGTGAGCAACTTTTAATTAGAAAATACCCATAGGTAATCAGTAATAAAAAATAGAAATAAAACAGTACCTCTTAAATACTATTCATTTATCATTTTTATTCGCTTCACATGATGTCTTGCATTCGTTCAGATTATACCAGTCTAAATAGGTGCAAATGAAAAAATAACTTTGTAGAGTATCTAAACTGGTGGGTATTAACTTGTATTATTAGCTTTTGTTTTCAAACGTTTTCTTTCTCAATTAGCTGACATTCGTACATGGCAGAATCCCGGAGATGGATTATAAAAACAAATAAGATTCGTAGCAGCTGTAGCCAATGCGCATTCTACATTTTATAGTTGTATCGAACTTGTTCAGAATCTTTTTAGAAAACGAATATGCATGCCATGAGCGAAGTTGCTTCTCCTTCATCATAACGAGGAGATCAGCCAGTGCCAGTAAATAACTATAGGCAGCAATTAATAGGAAGGATCCCTGGAACGAACCTGCTTTTCTAACACGTCCACTTTTTCGTAAGCAGTAAAATCATGTTTAGTGATTTTTTGGTATATTTGAAAAATATAGGTACTTATTAGAAACATTTTTCTACTTGGGTAGGTACCAACCAAATGAAAAATAATATAATCTCAGTGAAGCCGTTACTGGCAGCCCCTATTGAAATTTAATCTGTCAAAAGTCAAAATTTTTTTGATTTGTTGTTTGTTATTCCTTCCTAGCGATTATTTTCGTATGGACTATTAATCTATTGATTTAAATATTTTTTTATGCATGCCAATAAAACGTAAAATGGAATAAAATACTTTATCTCCATTTTTATTTTAGTTTCAAGTATACATATTCAAATCCAATTCAAATATATTATAATATATGAAATGACCGCCAATCAATTATTAATGTCGGAAACTGATGTTAAAAGTGAAAATTTAATATTATTTTGTCAATGCTGTCTTACAGTAAATAATTTAAAGAGTATGACCCAATCCTTTGTGTTTGATACACATGTTGAAGTGTATTCTAAAATGCTTGCAAGGTGTTTTTCAATACAGGTTTGTAGATTGCAATATCTTTTCTTCTCTGCATTTGAATTATTTGTAGAAATAATCGGTAGCGATTAAGCAAAAAAACACGCGGTTTGAAAATTCACTAATTTTTCTTTATATATTTTTTTTATTAATAAATTTCATAAAAGGTACATGTTTTTAAAAAATTCTATACATATCTACTTTTACACATCTATAATAGTAAATGTTATCACTGTAACTCTCCAAAAAAGAGACTAACTCTTGTGCTTGGAGAGTGACTTACACATAGAATGTTAAGGGTTTCTTTAGAATTACTTTAATAATTAATCTTTGTACTATTTTAAGAGGGTTTAATATATTGGCGTATGAACCACCCCACCCTACAATACCATATTGTAACAAAGATTGTACAATTGAGTAATAAGCTATTTTTAAATGATTGATTTTTAAAATATTCCTTAATCTAATAAATATGTATGTACATTTTCTGATTCGTTTAACTAGTTCACTAATATGGTCTTTCCATTTTAAGTTTTGGTCTATGTATACACCGACATATTTAATTTTATCTGTTGTATCAAGATTCAATAAAAAAATTTCAGGTTGTCCAAGGGGATGAAGGATCATATTTCATATGCAATATTTGTGTAACCAAGCTCCGCCAATGTTTTTTGTTTAGAACACTAGTGGAAAAACCCAAGAAAAGTTAAACCACCAAATTGAACAGTGTACCACAGAATTTTCAGGTATTACATTTTCAGAATATATTATTGTGTTTTGTACTCATTTCACATAATGCATAATAATTGTTACTTTATTTTTCTATCTTCCTTTACAGATCATTTCGGTTATGACGATGATATTTATGACGAAATAGAAAAGAAAACTATCGATGAAAGTCAAAAATCAAGTCACGTTATTGGTAAAGAAATTGTGTCAAAAAAATGTAACGATGAAGCTCAAGTTGAATTACGCCTTCAATTAGATACTTATGATTCTGATGACAGCATTCCAATTAAAAACATTTTTGACAATTTGACTGAGATTCCAAAAACGAGAAAAAAGAAATCTAAACTTAATAAAGTTGTAAAAATTAAATGTAAAAAAACCCCTTCTGTGAAACCTTGGAAAACATCATCTCTTAAATTCAACAAAAAAACTTCAATGTGTTCTATTTGTAATGAAACTTTTACTGGTCAAAAACGGCTTACTGCACATATGGGAATACATTTTCCAAACTTTGTGTGTGATCTTTGTGGGAAATCTTTTGTCGCAAGGAAAAATTTAACTGCACATCTTAAAAAGACTCACGACACAGAATTGGTTCATTGCAAAATATGTAACAAAATGTTGAAAAAAAACAGTATTAGTAGACACGAACTGAGCCATGATTCAATAAAAGACAAGAATGTTTACACCTGTCCATCTTGTCCAGAACGTTTTGATTCTTTTTTCAAACGAATCAAACACATGTCTGAAATTCACAACGAAAAGAACTATAAGTATGTCTGTAAATTCTGTTCAAAGGAATATCGAATGTCCAGCGGTCTATCGAGACATATAAGAAGTTTTCATCTTCAAGAAAAGAAATATCAATGTGAAATTTGTGACCTGGCCTTCTTTAGTAATGGTGATAAGAGAGATCATATGGTGACTCACAGCGGGGATAAGATCCACGAATGCCATATTTGTCTCAAAAGCTATGCCAGAAAAAAAACTCTGCGAGAACATCTACGTATCCATGATCCGTACAAGAGATACAGGTGCTCTATTTGTGGAAGACAGTTTACCCAGAAATGCTCTTTGGTAGGTCATATGAAAGTGCACCTTAAAGAATCCGATACAAAAGTGGTGTTTTTCAATTAATCGGTATTGTATAATTAGAAATATCTTACAAAATATGCCCCTCAAATCAATAATAGTATTTGTTTTCTTGTGTTCACAAATTTACACTGCTGAATTTAATGGCCATTGACCTCTCCCCGCAAAATAGTCAAATGAAAAATATAATATATATTTTACAAAAAAATAAGTTAATAATATACATATCCATTACTCTCCTTACATGTTTTAGTCGTGCAGAAAGAAGTTGAAAATATATTTATTTAAATCAGTATTTTGTTTTCCTCTAATACCTATTACCAATTTAATAATAAAATGGGTACATTGTAATTACCACAAAACATTCTTCGTTTAATGCTCTCACCATGTTTTATTATGAATGTGTTATAGAGTTCAAATTTATGAGTAAATGCAGCATGCATAAAATGTCTTATACTGACATTGGAGCAAAATTATAATAATTAGATTGATGTTCGTACCCAAGTATGAAAAAAAATATTCTGCACACTGATACGCATCTTATATTATTTATTGTTTCAGCATTTACTTTTTGGAAAAACATTTTGAAATGATTTCAAATGAAACACTTTGCAATTTTTACCAAATTTCAGGTATTCTGAATTAGATACCCATCATCAGGTGTAAATATAAACTTCAGAATCCCTGAAACAAGTTCAGTTATTATATATTTAACTCTTATGTGGTAAAGACACATCTTTATTGCCTCAAATATCAATGAATAATCATTTCCATATCCACACTCATTATATGGTGTAAACGACATTGCCTTTGTAAACCGACCGCAGCGTATCTTGACCATTTTTGTTCTAGGTATTTTCTTTAGACTGCAGTCTATAAAAAATAATTTATTCAGTTTTGGTACAAGAAAAAAACAAGTTTTGAATTGAAAAGAAATATAATTTTCCTCCTAAGTGCTGCTATCTTTTATTATTTCTTCTTCATATTCATTCACATTATTTACTCAATTTATGGAGACTTAGAATAATTCTAACTGATATTTTTTATATTTAAAAATCTATTTGATTTTCTGAAAAAAAAAATAATGGGAGGATGTAGCATCCTGGTAGTACCTACGTCCCTACGTGACAATACGTATGTACATTATTGTTTATGATTCTGGAATCCCGCGCCGCGCACGTGATTTACTATCTTTATTCTATGATAATTGTCTATGGCAATCTCAGGACCTACCTTACCTGTCAAAAAATTCTAGTTCCTTCTTTCGGCGGTGTTGTGTTTTTGAAATCAGTGAACATCGATTGAATCCATTTTATTTTCGTCGGTTTTTTACAAAAATAAATATTAAAAATGGTTGCGCCAAAGATAATGGGTGATATGAAGAAGCCGTCGGGTGTTTACAAGGATAAAAGTAAACCGACCGAGATTAGGTTAAGCAATATAAATGCAGCTAAAGGTAATATTAATAAAATAAAATTATGATTGGCGTGGTTTTGTAAGAAAATGTTAATTTTCTCTTGTTTATGTGGTTTTTATGTTATTGTCTGCATTTCTGCTCAATAGTTAGGATTTCTTTCATATGTCAATGTTCAGGTGTTCACACCCCCAATGTTTTTTATTTTTTTATTTTAACTAAAGAATGTGAATTGAATTTGGAGAGTTCTTATATGTAGCATTAGGTAATAAATGGTTTTTCCATTTGTTTTCATTGTGTATTATGCAAATTTAGGAAGTACATTATATAGAAATCTCTGATTGCCCCAGTCATCGAACAATTAATATCTAGGCGCGCCCTAAAGACTAAAATATTTTCAAAAGTTAAAAACACCTTAAAAAACTCTTCTTACAGCCCATGTGACAAGTCAGATATATTTGTTGTTATTTAATTGACTTTTATTAGTGTCATAATATATTATATCCCCTCATACCAGCACTTTTGCTGCTTGGGAATATTTTGTACAAACAAAATATGTAATTTAATATGTAAAGTAAAACGATGTATTTTTTCATAAATAAATAAATTAGTGACACGAAAACGTACCCATAGTTACTGGGTTTGTAACCCATTTTTAGTATAAAAAATGTTTGTATTTTAATATTAACAATCAACATTAGTTTTTGGAGGATCTCAATCAGATTCTTTCCTTTAATTCCTTATAATATCGACCCATTTATTTGTTTTCACTGGATTTTGTGGAAGGCCAAAATAATACTAACTTATATTTATTATATATTTTTTATTAATGCCTATCAGTGCACCCCTGTACTGAGAAGAGCTTCGCAATTGCGTCGCTAGGCGTAGTTTAACCCTTACGCTGCTACGCAGTTTTTCAAGAATCTAATCAGAAATCCTCTTATTTATACATTTCAAAATATTTTATCGAATACGTTGTTTTCCAAACACACTACTGTTTTATCAATCAATAGCAATTCCAAGAAAAATCTTCCATTTCATAAATATCTAGTTCAAACCCAATGGAGTGAGCAAGATAGAAAATTCGTGCCGCAAATAGACAATTTTCATACAGCGGTTGTAAACCCTTTCTAAATTGAAAATAAAAACAAACAAAACTGATCTCGTACTGCAATCTCAAGGCGCATTGTTATTATTGAAACGAAATAATTATGAAAGTTTTTTTGTTGATTGCGGGGCAAAGTGCTCTGTTATATATTATCAAACCTACCACTTCCATAAATGCATGCTAAACAAAAATTGAGTAAAATATATCTTGAAATTTGTAAACCGGTAAATGTACTAAGTGATATTATTTCTTGGTAGTTGTCATAATACAATTTTAATAATAAAAAAAAATGTTTTTGTACAACTGTCTCACAAATTGATATCTCTTCTAAGAAAAATATTCCGTTTCACTAATAGCTAGTTCACGCATAATAGATTGAGCGAGATAGACAACAGTTGCCGAAATTACAAACAGCTGAGGTAAATTACATATTTTTTACATTTATATATATTTTTAATCTTACTTTGTTACTTTAACTAACAATTTAACTCTGCAAAGCGCCCTTTTTATTATGAATAAATTTACAAAATATATCATTCAAAATGATAACGGATAGTAAAAGTGATAAAGAAATAATAGTATCTCGCCGAGAAACTCAGAGGCTTAGCAGCTGAACCTATTCCGAAAGTGAATTAGACAATAATGATATTTTTTTAAGTGATAGTGATAATAATTTATAATATGACTCTTACGAAGAGCACGAAATCAAAGAGCTTTTTCTGAAGTATTTTTGGATCAATATCGAGCTGATATACCTCATTTACGTTTTCTTTGTAGAATAGTTTGTAGAATAGAGTTTGTATAGTAATAATTACGTTTTGTTAGTAGATTAATAATTACTACCTAATGAACAGCTAAAACATTTTGATTTCCCATTACTGTGGGTACCCATTATAATAAATTAACAAATGATTTTTTTAATATTCAAACGTCCTAATTGACAATCATTAGGTTCCATGGTGAATTATTTTTATATTTTATGGCTCTTTACTTATTTGTTTATATTCTTAATTATGGGGTTTCCCGGTGATATAGGGACCTCACTAGATAAGAATTTTTGTATTAAAGGTAAAGTATTCAATTAGTTATTCATTACGGAAGTACATCAATATTTTCGTAATCACTGAATCGGGTTTAATAGCGGGGAAAACACCGAATATAATTATTTTCCTCAGATGTCATATAAGTGATAAAAAATCTTACTATTAACATTGATTTATTTTTTATTTCACTGTTTCTGGAATGTAAAAAAATTCACTGTTTCAGGTCCCGACTAGCTAGAAGTTTCCTGTGTTTAGTCGTTTCTCTTTTCTTTAAAGCACTGTGAATTTAAACATCATAAGTAAATTTATAATGAGGATGTTTAGTGGTTTAAAAAAAATAAATTGTTAATAGACGAAGCTTTTTTTTTCAATTTTTATGTATCGTATTATCAGCGCTACGATCTTTTAAAGTTTTGTATTTCTGACATAAATCCGCGTGTGACGTCGCAAGGTCTCTTCCGCTTCTTCTCGGTTAGTTCTGTTGATTGGTTTATTGACGATTAGCAAACCGGAAATCTTAAACAACCCTCTTATCATTGGTTGATTCATATGAACAAGTGACGTCGTTCAAAGTTGTTCGTTTTCATTAAAATATTTTAAATTATTTTTTATTCATTTTCAAGAAACTTTGCTGTACAATTTAATGCTTAAATTTTTACTGCGCGTTGTATTAAATTTTCCGTAGGCCTGAAATAGGTACGAAACTAAATAATAACCCGTCGAATAAGTAATTTTTATGTTTTGAAAATGTTTTATACCACTGACAGTTAAGTGCAACAAGCAGTTCCCGAATTCATTTACCCTTTTGGGGATTATGATGTCAGCATCAGTCTAGTTAGAACTTTATGATAGGGATTAACAACAACGATATATCATTGTTTAGCAGTATAAGGGTTAAAAATAAGATTTCGGGTTTTAGTGGCTACCACTACACGCAAATCAGTGAAAGTTTATGTTGTAATGAGGAAGTTTAGTGATTAAAAAAAAAAATAATAATAAAATAAAAATGTTATGCTGGAAACACACTAACTTTGTGGATGCATTTTAATAAAATAAATATAAAACAACTTTTTTCAAACCTTTTTTTTATCTACTGACCGGTTTCAAAGCTACACAAGCTTCTTTATCACCATATAATATCAACGAATCGGGTTCCATAGTCTTCGTGACGATGTTCCATAAAAATTTAAATGGTTGAACAAAGTTGAAAATAAACATGAATCGTGACATATTAGGGGCGTGGACAATGCAATTACCGTTTTTGCGGGAATTAAAAATGGCAAATTTAAAAATATTTTTTATGCTACTACTGATAAGTAGCAAAAAAATTTTTTTTACTGGGCAGTATTTTATAGACCTTCATTACTTTGAATATTTTTTTTTTATATTTCCCTATAACCTGCCTCAACTTGGGAGCTTCTGTATTGAGAATTTCACTATTTAATTTTTTCAGTATTTAAAAAAAAATATCTGTAGTTTTGTTACACCTGTCTGAAACAAACCTCCCAATATTATAATATTGTGAATTAATCACAAAGTTAATGCAGATTACGTCAATAACACTATTTTTATTTCAGCTGTCTCTGATGCTATTCGAACGAGCTTAGGACCCCGTGGCATGGACAAAATGGTAAGAAACTTAGAATTTTATTGTGTGAAAAAACAAATGGTAATTTTTTTTTTTTAATGAACTATTCCGAAGCACACCATACACATGTAAAAATACGAGAATCCCATTGAATAATAAAATAAAACAACTTTGTTTTTAACCACTAATTTTTTTATTTTTTTTCCACTTACCAGTTTCAAAGCAAACAAGCTTCTTCATCAAGGTTTACGTAACTAATTAATTATTTTCTATTTTATTTTTATCATGTCAACTAAATATTACAGGTGGACCCAATAAATCTTCCCCTTTTTTCTTACAAGAGTAGTAATTTGATATCAATATTTTCGAATCTAGATAGGAGAGGACTTTAAGAAATATTGTAAAAAATTAGTTGTTAAAAACAAAGTTGTTTTTATTTTTAAAAAATTGTTTAGTTTGTACTTGTTAATACTACTAAATCAACAAGCTTTCATGTAATAAGTATGTTTCACTGCAATTTTAATAATATGCAAAATATAATATTGTTGACCTCCTTATTTCAATTATAAATGTACCCCTTTATTTTAGATCCAAGCTGGAAATGGAGAAGTGACTATAACTAATGATGGAGCCACTATCTTGAAACAAATGAATGTTCTTCATCCAGCAGCCAAAATGGTACAATCTTACTTGTTCGCTTTATGTAAACAATCCATACTATTATAAATGCAAAAATATGTTTGTCAGTTAGTGTTCCCTTCACGTCTCAATGAAGTGACTAATTGACATAATTTTTTGTATGGGTATTGCCGAAAGGTGAGAAATAAAATAGGATACTTATTTTTCATTCCGAATTTAAAAAAAGGCAATGGAGAAAATACATAAAATATCAACAAAGAGCAAAATTATATGAAAAAGAGTAAGCGGTAAGGCGGGATGTTCAAAATAATCTATTTGAAATGAATTATTTAAATTTCTATAATTGACTTGCCTAATCTATGGTTAGTTTGATTTGATTTTAGCATTTGTTTCGTAGTAGGATTTCGGATTTATGAACAAAACATCGATGCTACGTCCTGATAGACTAACGGATCTCCATATTTTTTCACAGTGATAGTTTAAGAGTACCAGCAATCGATATAAGCTACTTTCTATCTTGAAAAATAATAATTTTCTATCGAGAAAATTCTTATTGATAAACGACAAAACTAATTATTAACCTAAATAATTTCTCGCCAATACCACGCGAGCGAAGCCGCCGGTAAAAGCTAGGATTTCAATAATTATTAAATAATAGTATACAATTGGCTATCACAAATTATGCTGCTAATATTTATGTGGAAAATTCAATTGTATTTATTTATTACTTAACAAAAACTGACATAATTAATAGACAAGTTATTCCTACATCTAAGATATATCAAATATTGTTTATTATCACAGACGTATAATAAATAAAAGACACATTATTATTTTATTAATTGCATTTCATATTTAGTAAATATCGCGTTGCATCGACAATTTGAAATAAGGAGATAGAAAATCACAATACACACACAAACATTAGTAAGAAAAGAGTATTGCCTTAGTTCATATTTATATGTACTCGTTACCACAATAATTATGACACTACCTGTCAATTTCATTATTTGTGTTCTTTGAAATTGTGAAAAATATACTCAAAAATATAACTTATTATCTACTTATTTTATAAATTAGATTGCATTTACGAATGAGACTATATGTATTCTGTTGTTCACGATTGAAATGCAATTAAAGCATGAAAGTCCATAAGGAGAATGGGGGCACGGAAGGCAATTACCTTTGAATTGAAATGCCATTTTTTTCACACTTGTGTCTATTTACTTATACATCATTGTTTACAAGATATTAAGTAAACAAACTTAAATATACATACTTACTTTACAAACGTTGGATACAGTACTTTTTCTTATGTAAAAATTGTAAATGGATTGAACCCCACTTTACCCCAACTTGATTCCCATTTTTTACACCTCATTGAAAATTTAAAAATTTTGGTAAATTATAGGAACCCAAATATTTATTAAGTTTTTTTTCTTAAATCTATCTTCAGTGGTCGGCCAGTCTATCTAAATGTGTAATGTTTTTCTAGCTCGTAGAATTATCCCGCGCGCAAGATATTGAAGCTGGAGATGGAACCACATCGGTAGTTGTTATTGCGGGAGCTCTCCTTAATGAAGTTGAGAAATTGCTAGCAAAGGGGATTCATCCGTCAGTCATATCCGATGGCTTTCAAAGGGCTGTTCAACAGGCCGTAAAGGTAATACATCAATATACGCATCCTTCTCCGTTATAATGTGGAAGGATAGATTTCTTATTGAATTTATCTCAACAGATTCTCGAAGAGATCTCCAAACCGGTAGAACTGAACGATGAAGATTCTCTTGTACAAGCTGCCGCCACTTCACTCTGCTCCAAGGTCGTATCGCAACATGTTAGTCTACTGGCTCCTATTGCAGTCAAAGCTGTACTAGCCGGTAATTAAAGTTACAATAATATAAATACGAGTGTGTATTTAGTCAGTGTTTTAATAGTGGTTTATTTTTTTCAGTGGTGGATCAGACGGCCGGTCTGTCTAGCGGCCTATCGTGCGACCTTCGCGATGTACGAGTGATAGAGCGACTCGGTGGTACTCTGGAAGATTCAGAGTTGGTTCGAGGTTTAGTCCTGTCTCAGAGGACGGCTAATGTGTCCGGTCCACGTAAAGTAGATCGTCCACTCATTGGACTCATTCAGTTCTGTATTTCGCCTCCAAAAACTGACGTAAGTTATGCCACAGTTTTCTCACTCGATTTGCACCTGTATAAATTATGAGTCTGTCGGTAATAATTACAAATGTCCCTTAGATGGATCACAATGTAGTTGTTTCGGATTACGCCGCAATGGACCGCGTGTTGAAGGAAGAACGAGAATACATACTGAACATTGTAAAAAAAATCAAAGCTAGCAAATGTACCGTCTTGCTGGTGCAGAAGTCTATTCTCAGGTAAAGATCGAACAAATCGTCTTAATGTTGTTATGAATACCTCGAAAGGCGATTTAATTAGCGAATTTTATTTTACAGAGATGCTCTCTCTGATTTGGCAGTACACTTCTTGGACAAGATAAAGGTGATGGTTGTAAAAGATGTGGAGCGTGAAGATATTGAGTTTATCTGCAAAACACTCGGTTGCCGGCCGATCGCTTCCCTGGACCACTTTATACCCGAGAACTTGGTTAAAGCAGAACTGGCGGAGGAAATTAGCGAACCGTGTGGAAAGTTTGTCAAGGTAGGTATTATATATATATCAGTTAGATTGTACAAAACAGCAACTTCCAAACATTGTTCTATTATGGATAGCTTATCTAGCGCCATTTTCGTGATATAATAACTCGAGGGCGCTTGACAAAGTGATTCTTGTTAGAAATAAATAAGTTTAATTTAAACTTTTTAAATTTGTGATTTAAGTAAAACAATCGACTTTGTTATCACATGCTACGGATTTATTTAAATGATTTAGAGAACAAGTGGGTTTAAGGTTTTTACGAAACATCACTCTCACAGTTTCGCACTTCTGCTGGGAGACCATTCCATGCCATAGGGCCTGCGCCGCAAATCTACATTCTCCGAATTTAGTGCGTTCTATGTCCCAGGGTATTTTAAAACTGATTTGCATTAATTCAATTTTTATGTTGCATTCTGAAGATATTTTAACTGAATAAACTTGTTTTCGGAGTAAAAGTAAAGGTCTTTTGTATCTTACCAGTTTTAAAATTATTTTTGTTGTTTGCGAATGCAAGTTTTGCAGACGAAGAAAACAGTTCTGTGTGTGAAATAGAACCAGAATCCTAGACGAGTGTTTTTGACTCGATAGCTGCTCTCGGGTAAAAATCTTGAAAAAGGAAATCGAGTGGAGAAACGCTCCTCTTGTACTGTAGTGGTTGGCATGTTCGCCTACCTCGCTTGAGGTATTTATTTTTAAAAGCGATTTTCCACTGTAGTACTTCATTGTCCCTGGACAATTACCTAAAGCGTAAGACCTAACATTCCTGTAACGAATGATCGAGATAAACTGCCTTTGATTTAATAATACAGTGCACTATGCACCACCAGGTGTGGATAAGGGTTTGATGATAATGTTTGCAAATAGTTTTGATATTTAAAACAACATTGATCGCAGATAACAGGCATTGCCAATCCCGGGCGTACCATCTCGGTGATTGTGCGCGGCTCCAACCGCCTCATGCTCGCCGAGGCGGCGCGCAGTCTGCACGACGCGCTGTGCTGCGTGCGCTGCCTCGTACGCCGACCCGCACTGCTGCCGGGCGGAGGTGCGGGCGAGGCGCACGTCGCGCTGCGGCTTGCGGCGCTGGCGCAGCGCGCGCTGGGTGCTGACCACTACTGCCTGCGCGCCTATGCGGACGCTCTGACTGTCGTGCCGTGCACGCTGGCGGAGAACGCTGGCCTGAGCCCCATCGCTATGGTGACGGAGCTGCACGCGGCGCATGCGGTGGGCCGCAGCAGCGCTGGCATCTCAGTGCGGCGCGGCTGCATCGTGGATATGGTGGAGGAGAAGGTGCTGCAGCCGCTGCTGGTCAGCACCAGCGCCCTCACTCTCGCCACAGAGACTGTCCGATCCATACTCAAGATAGACGATATTGTGAGTACATTCTGCTATATTGAAAGTTATGTCCAACTTTTTTTTTGTGTTAATAAACTGAGCCAAAAAATAATTAAAATATTTTTATCATCGTTATGGCTTTTAAGTTTTGTTATTTTGAAACTTCCAAATTACACCTTCAGTAACATCACGGCTCTGGTCGGTGAGTGATCAAAACACACACCTGAACAGCAAAGAAAACATGGGTTCAACTGACATTGATTGCAGAATATTTGTATTTGTTATATGTTTGATCTTCGCAAATTTGACCACATAACCGAGTATCGTACGCAACTACACTGGCTCAGTATCAGGCATAGAAGGAACATTCACATTCGATCACTTCTTCACAATATTTTAAATAATCCCACTTCGCCTGTTTATCTGAGAGAGCTCATCTAACCTCTTTCAAAACGCGGACTATCTCTTCGTTCTAGTTACGAGAGAACCCTTTTAATACCCTGTCATCGCTCTAATTTTCTTGCCCCCTCTTTCATAGTAGCCGCTCGATTGTGGAATAATCTACCCACTAATGTTAGAGATGCCTCTTCTTTTACATTTAAGTCAAGATTAAAATGTCACTATCTAAATTGTTCCTTTATCCTTCTTCTTTCCTTCCCATCCTCTCTCCTCTTTTCATAGTAGTGTTAATTTTTTTTTTGTTAATCTTTGCTTTTAATTTTTGTATAAAATTGTAAGATTCAATATGTCAATGTATTTATAATTTTCTCAGACTGAACGGTTTGGGTAGGTAGGAAGAAATTGCCTTAAGGCAATATGCCCGCCATTATATGTATATAAAGTGTCAAATAATAATTATTGTACAAACCGCTCACTTGCAGACATTCTACAACATCACTTTACATGATCGAATTAGTTTGTAGGAACGACATTTTCTTTTTGTTTGTGGTATTTAAAAGTTGAACCCCGTACAGTTATAATTTGTACCCAAGACACGCTAAAGTTGAAAATCAATGGCTACGTCGAAAACCAGAAATCCGTTGTAATCATGATCACCCACGGTTGCTACAACACAACAATGCTATAATTTATTGGCAGTCACATAAACCTGTGACGTTGCAAAGCACTTCATTTATATTAATTTTCATGCATTTTTGGGAAAGTTTGCCATATAATTAAATGCTTTTATTTTTACCATGTGTAAGAAAACATTTTTATATTCAATTTCCCAAAGCACTGAACTTCGTCATTAATGCTTTTTTTAAAACAGTATTTTGAGTTTGTCCAAATTAGTAGACATTTTTTTATTTATTCATACAAATACATATATTACAAAAAATAATAACATATCCTTAACTCTATGAGGCCAAGAGCCCTGTGTTGACTGGATTCAACCCCCTAGGGAGTTATTAATGTATCACAACAAAGATGGAGAACATCTTAGACAAGGGAATATGGTAGTCTAGACAGTTTCAGGGCTTATGAACTGTCATTGGTTGGTTTAAGTGGTCAAAACAAAATATTGTTGATAAAACCAATTGGTCCAAGGAGAAAAATATTTTCAGGTGTTGCCTAGTATGTAGGTGAAATAATTCAGTCAGATAAATTTCACCCTTATCAATAAAGGTTTCAGCTCTTTAACTTCACAGAAGTCAACAGGTAAAAGAATTGAAGGAATATGGATGTGTCCAAATACAGGCAGAATGGTGAATGTTGCACAGTGACCACTTAAACTAGCCAATGATAGGTCATAAGCCTCGAAAATGCGTAGACTTCCATATTCCCTTCTCCTAGATGGTTTATTTTTTACTTGGATCATTTAGATTATTCCTTGGGTGTATTTGTTTGAAACAATTCACAATCGCCATATTTTTACACTTATTTAACCATGTTTGTAATACCATGTTAACATAAGATTTAAATTTTATATAAATATTCTAATTTTGAAATTGAAAATGTGTTTACAATAATATCAGTAAATTTGTTAGCATCTCTACGGCTAACAAATTTAATCTCTAGGATTAATAAATATAAATGTTTTACATCTTTATTTATAATTTCTATTCCAGGTCAACACCTTTACATAAGTTATTGGAACTCAATCTCGGCTTCAACATCTTGTGAATATTGGAGTCCCTCACATTACTGCTTAGCTATGAAAGTATTATATTATTGCATTTAACGCATTATTATTAGAATTGTGTCAAAATCAGCATTCTTCTCATTGAAATTATCGTAATAAATGTCACAAAATAAAACTAATTTTATTTATGGATTTTTTATTTGAAGTATATGATTTAACAGCATGTTTTTAAATGCAGTAATTTGGTTTGCGAAATGTGACTGTACGATCTTTCCTAATTGACAAATACATATTTTCTTTATTTGTCAATTTTGTGATAACATCATTTTAAAGCTTTATTAATCACCAAGCACTACTTATATTTTAATAAAAATAACCCAACTAATTTTGAGTTTTTTTTTACCCTACTTCCTATTATGCAGTTATTATTATTATTATGGATAACTTACATGGTGCCATTTTTGTAATATAATACCTCAAGGGCGCTTTACAAAGTGACTGTATAAAGATATAAATTTAATTTTAGCTTTTTTAATTTAAGAAAAACAATGTACTTTGTCATCACATACTAAGGATTTATTCAAATGATTTAGAGAACAAGTGGGTTTTAAGTTTCTTCCGAAACATTACTTCACTCTCACAGTTTCGCACCTCTACTTGGAGAGCATTCCATGCCGTAGGGCCTGCGACCGCAAATGCGCGTTCGCCGAATGTAATGGAATTGCTCTACTGGTGTTCTAAATGAGAGTTAAAGATTATACTATACAATGATGGACACGCAAATGGGACGCTTACGCAATCATCCATTTTACTATATATCAGGTTGGGAAAAAAGTTATTTCGTATTTCGTATCATCTGATTTAAGTCAAATATGCGCCGTTCTGTTCGATAACTTGTTGCTAACAAGAATCCAACTTCATAATGCCCCTTTCGTAGAAGCCCTTGTCCTTTTGGCAAAAAAAAAATCGGACGACCAATTTTCACAAATTTGTACCCCCAAGCGCGTTGGCCATAGACAGGAACAGGTGGTAGTTACATGGTGCCAGGTCCGGACTATAGGGTAGGGGACGAGCTCCCGGAGCTTCTGGCGTGTCACCAAAGATGTGTGCGGCCTGGCGTTGTCCTGATGAAACACGACTCCTCTCCTATTCACCAATGCTGGCCGCTTCTGTTCGATTGCCAGTTTCAAACGGTCGAGTTGTTTACAGTAGAGGGCGGAATTGAGCATTTGGCCATAGGGGAGCAGCTCACAGTAGAGTATTCCCTGCCAATCCCACCAAACACACAGCAACACCTTCCTGGCTTGGCCACGGTCTGGGTAGCTTCATTGGCTTTCAACCTCAATCAATGTCGCTTGACACTGTCGTGAGTGACCCACTTTTCATCACCAGTCACCATCCATGAAATTCAGTCCATGAGGTTTTTTTGTGTCAGCTCGTGTGGCACCCAAACATCAAGGTTTTTTTTTATCCAGCCTTCTCAAATGGTTCAAAACGGTTTTATGATTGATATGATGGTCTATCTCGATATTTTCCATGATTTTATCGACATTTTTGACGACAGGCCTTCCAGAGCGTGGTGCATCATTCAGCTCCACAACACCAGAACGAAATCGCTCGAACCACTGTTGTGCAGCACGAACCGAAATTTTTTTTGGTTGCTTTCGACGCGTTTTTCCCTTTCAGGTAGTAAAATATGACAAATTTCTTCTTTTGAGATCTCCATACTCGACGCAGGATAGTTCACGACTGAACCGACCAAGCGCAATACTGTCAATGAAGCGTTTGTAGTATACACTCACACCTTTACAATGCCGTATCGTATGATCCATGAGCGAGATATACTTAGTTTAAAAAAAGGGTGCGAAATACTACTTTTTCAACTTTTTACCCCAACCTGAAATTATAAATTTTTACCAATACAACTCATAAAACAACGTGGAGTTTACAATATATATAATTGAATAATAATTTTAAAATACATTTAAGAGGAGCTTTTAAGTAGGGACACTCTATTATTTTCTCCTAAAACACCTTAAAATATAGCCTATTCCCCTTTTACCTTTAAAAGTGGCTCACATCTTCTGGGTCATCGATTCTATTAGCTTCTGGTAACTTTCTACTGGATACTTTTTATTCTCAAATAATGTGTTTAAATACATCATTCTATAGATTCTCTAGGGTTGAGAATCTGGAATGTGTGATGGCCAATGAGGAAGTTCAGTGGTTTTTAAAATTTGTAGACCATTAAACTAAGCCAATTTTTTTTTTTTTTTTAATTGTTATGCATAGTATTATCAGTACTATGATATTTTAGTTTTGTATTTCTGAAATTACTTCGCGTGTGACAACTAACATAATTTAATGCTCCTAACAAAATGCCACTGCACATCCAGAAGGTAACTGGTGCTCTGTTTCAGGTAGAGGAATCATTGTCCTATATTTTTAGAAAATTATCGTAGTCAAGCGGCGAAGGTAAATTCTGAGAGATGTGAAGTGATCAACAGTTTTTTTTAAGAACTTTGTGATAGTTCATTCTTCAACAGAAACACCAGCTTCCAACAAGATGGCGCTACTGCATATACTGCGTATTTGTCTATGAATGCTGTAAGAGATATCTTTCTAAGAAAAATGATCTCTTGGCCAGCACGATTGCCTGATCTAAGTACATGCGACTTTTTTTGTGAAGGTACCCAAGAACATTTACCAAAACAAACCTGCCACCATCTAGAAAATGAAAGAAAATCTACAAACTGAGGTCACGAGGATTTTGAGCAATCTCTGCCAACGCATTTTTAAAAATAATAAAAAAAGTACTTGCATCTTGAGGCTGTAGTCGGGTAAAACGAATGCAAAATTAGGAAATCATACAATTTTGCCATTTTAAAACATATGTTTTTTTTATATTGTGCAATAATAAAAAAACATAAATTAGATAAAAACAATATTTTTTAAAGGTATTTCTGTTAAAAAATATACTTAAAAGTTTTATGTAACTAAAATATAATTACTTTTAGACCGACAGATTACGCCATTTCAAATTTACACTGAACTTAGGTATCTGGGATCTCAATAAAGACTAAGTATTGAACAAAAATTTGTTGTAATCCATAATTTGAAGATAATAAGTCAAATTTTAATTTTTTTGATTTTGAAAAGAAATACAAGCATTTTAAATCACATACATTTTTGTGACATTTTCTAATACTTTAAAAAAATATAATTTATTGAAACACTTTAGTTGAAAACTTTTTTTTTAAATTGTATTTTTTTTTTTTAAAGAAGATAATTCTGGTTGTAATATTTAATTTATAACATCTTATTTACGTTTTTATGACCTTCAGACCTGCCTTTATCGTTTTCGGTAAAGGCAGGTTAAAAAAAAACATTCATTTTACTAGACTACAGTCTTAAATGTTAATATTTAGAAACTTTTGTCTAAAAAAATAAAATCCGCATTCATGTACTTAAAGTAAAATTAAGAATGAGACTATTTATTTTGCAATATTTTTTTTAAGTTTAAAATCTGTCACTGGACATCCTGATGTGTATCACTTGGAACTTTGTTGTCCATTACAACTGCATTGTCTTGAATGATTTATTTTATCTTTGTTTTAGCGATTAGTTGAAACCATGTTGCATTTTTATCAGCTAAATTAGACATGATTTTTATCAGCTAAATTACACATATACATGTAAAATTTTCATACATACATGAAAAATGCCACATTGTTCTTGTTAACGAAAAGGCGGACTGTAAATGAAAAACGAATTTCATTTAGTTTTGTGATAGGGAAATATTTGAAGAAAGGATAGAAAATGGAATGGATACCTACCTTTAATATAATGTGAATGTTCTTCTTTTATGCAATTTTATGTAAAGTGAAAAATGTTGTTTTGTTTTTATTCTAAATCCGAATTTACTAATTTTGAATTTCTTTTATCTTGATGTTAGGTAGGTACCATAAGGATGGGTCAAGGGAAGGATGGGAAAGAAAGGTAATAAGCCAGGAATAGTGTTGCTGTTATTTACTTAACAGTTCTAACAAAATGCGAAAAAATTATCAGTTGAACGCAAACTAACCGACTAATATTAATAAAAGCCAAATTTTAAAAGGATGCATTGAATGTTTAGATATCAAATTTATTTATTTATTTATTAAGAGGGGCCATTTTCAAATAAATAATACAAAATGTCACTTTGATACAAAATATAGTGGCAGTTAATGTAATGGAAGAATGGGTTATCGCTGATAGGGGTGGATCTGTGTAGCTGCCTTGATATTGGTCTTGATGGCACTGGGAGCCTTGGGGAGGGGCGGGGCGGGCAGGGGAGGAGGCGCGGCTCGCGGGGGCCCTCCACCCGCCCCTCCCGGGTGGGGGCTGAGGGGCACGTTGCCCCCCATGCCTCGAAGACCCTTGCCCATCCCCACAGCTGTAACGAGGGCGTGAGTGTCGGCCAGACTGTGAGTTTGCTGAATACCTGCAAATGTAACGATAGCGAATGTCAGAATGAGTTTGCAAACTCATTGGAGTACAATTCTGCCCTCGTGAGCAAAAAGGCAGCTTTTCAACAAAACTCACAATACAAATTAAATATGAGGTACCGTTCTATAATAATAAATTTCGAACCATTTGATATAAAGCAAAACGCAGTAAAAAAAATATTTCAGTATGAAAAACAATATAATGTTTTTTTTAAGCAATAACACAGTATCTAGAGATTCATAAGAAAAAACACAGTGTAGATATTATGACACATGCAGGTTTTGCTTAGAATCAATTGACATAAAGTTTATAAATACTAAAAAGTGTCATATCTCAAAATATGACTTTTGCAAATGGCTGCCTTTTTGCTTATGAGGGCAGAATTATGTCAAGTGCATATTCTATATTGTGAATTTAAAAAAAAAATAAACTGCTGTTTGTACTGCCGTACCAATAGTAGTTAATACATATTTATTTATTTATATTTAATCACAATACAGTCCAGAAAATAAATGAATATAATGATACAGCTTACAGTGACAAAACCAGTAACAACCCATACCTGAGAACTGTGCCTGTGTATTATACTATTCTGTGTATTGTAATACTAACCAGATCTGAGAGATTCCCCTTCCCAGTCTTCTCTTCCTTTGGATACTATTTCCCATACATGTCCAACTATTTTGTTGAATTGACTCACTTGTTTCTGAAAAAAGATTTCAACATGTTTTAAATACATTCACAAATATGTACACATGGTACGTCCGAAAAGTAATGTCAGTGATTTGTATTATAAGATTTCAAAATAGACTCCTTCTGCGTCGATACATCGCTTTTATCAATATTTCCAGGCGTCACGGTAGGCCTTTTCCGGGATGTCTCCAATCGTCACAAGCTTGAAAATGGTACTTTATGGAATGTTTAATGTCTGCAGCATTAAACGAAAACTCAAATGAAGGTCTGAGTTCAAGAATTCAGTCACCTGCGTCACATTTACATCAGTGGTGGTAGTTGATGGCTTTCCAGAGTAGGCTTCATCGCCGACTTCTTCGCGGCCTTCGATAAATGCTTTGTGCCACCGGTGGACTTGGTGTTCCGGTAAACAATCGTCACCAAAGGCCGTCTTTATCATGGGTAAAGTTTCCACTGCGGACTTGCCAAGTTTCAAACAAAACTTGATGGTGGCAGTCCTTTACTCCATCGAGCGCTGCATCATAGATCGCACGGGAGATGAAAACAAATTTCACAAAAATGCCTGTCCTTACTTTCCCGATGGTCGGAGAGGACTAAGAAACCGCACGTGCATAAGCAGACTCCCCCCTCCACCGGTCTGAGTGCACTGCGATATGTATTCGCTTCACAGCAAAATCACTGGCATTACTTTTCGGACAAACCGTGTATAGATGACACATTTACATTTTAGAGCAGCGTATTATGTTTTTTAATTACTAAAAGATATGCAGTTTTAGGTTACGCATCATAAGACATGTCAGATTTTTGTGCTATTGAGTTATAGTTTTTGTAAAGTGATGCAATTTGCACCCTGCTTTAGAGAAGTTAGATAACTAACATCAGAAGATGAGGAAACACTGTTAAGATTTTGCTAAAGTGAAAACTTCTTTGGTCAGTCAATGAGTCTAATCCGACATGCTTAAATTTGATCGAATTCTTATGATATTATAACAGCAACTAAGAAAATTAAACTTTTAGATGTGTGTCTAACTTGAGGAGAAGTTTCATTCATGTAAATTCATGAGAACTTAGTTTAGCCGAGCGAGTGAGATACAAAAAAATTAAAGAACACAATTATATCACAGAGGCAGTAGCAATATTACACTTCACGGTGAAAGGTACCCTTATCACCAAAGACACAGTAACTTAGACTATATTTATGAATGATTTATTTATTAATGTCAAGTTTAAATGCAGTTTTTTTTTCATCATAAATGTTTTTCCAATTCCATAATAAATTTGCAGCCTTATGAAAAAAAAAATTCTGTGATTTCGCCTTCTTTCTAAATGGGAGTGATCTTTACTTTTCTCTGGTAAACTGGTTATGCTTAAGTTGACTTTGATGAATTTTTTTCCAAAATTTTGCTTTTTTTAGAATTAATAATTTTATACACAAATATGTGTTGCAAAATATTATTTGTCTATATGTAAATATTTGTAATTCATTATCATCGACTTCAAATAAATTAGTTTATTTCATAAATGACTGAGAAAAACTGAGCAGGACCTTCACAAAAAGTAAATCTCGCAGTCGTCCCTTTGGTCGTAACAATATACCTGAGCCGTATCAAAATTGAGCGCGCTGGCCTTGTGCGTAAGTTGCACCATGCGCTGCTCAGCCTGAGGTTCGGGCTTGGTGCGCAGGTAATCAGGGACAAGGTCGTGGGCGAAGGCCGGAACTCTGCCCTCCGTGAGCCCCACGAGGGCCTCATCTCGCTCGCAGCTCAGCAGCAGCGGCAGCACGGCGAGCCCGCGTAATGAGGGAGACAGCTCGGTGCTGAGGATCTTGCTTAAACCCGTGAGCTGGAGAGGTAATGTAATCATTACTAGAACATCGTATACGAACAAAAAATTACTATTTTTCAGTTTGTTTTTTTTATAAGTAACATTTAAGTTTGTACGATTAACCCAAACTTTTCAATTTTGGGGCCATTTTCAATGAGTTGTAATGTACTATTAGAAAACGGGAATCGAATTGTGGTAGAGGGGTGGGAACCTCGGACCTTTGATTTGTGAATCCCCGACACTAGCCACAGAAACACGACCTGATTCTTAACTTCATGAGTACAAAAAAATCATGATGAATGTGCGAAACCGAAGAAAGTTATTAGTCTATGATCTTAAAGCCTGATTTTGGAATGCCAATTGTTTATCTTTTACTATACAAGAAATGGAAATAACTAAATTACTTGTGAATTAATAAATCAACTATTTCAGTGTCTTATTTATATTTGGAAAATTCTGTGAATGCTTTTAAGATATTTATTTATTTGGTTTACAGACAATGAAAAAATAATACATAATACACATTAATATTGAAACAATAAAATTTAAAAAAAACACTGCTTATTTTTCATCAATTACGTGTAAACACTAACTAAATACATATTTATATAAAATGAGCAAAATAAATTATTAAATTAAATTTAAATTATTGTAAAAATTGAAAAAAAATTGTACAAAGTAATAATAAAATGAACATGAATAAAATACGTATTTAAATAAAATTAACAATAAAAATGAAATTATTTTTAAAAAATCATTCATTAATATAAAACTAATAAAAACATGTAAGGGTAGTTGTTTTGTTTAGCGGTTAGTTTGAGTTGTCACAATTTTTGTCCTATCCAAAGGGGCATTATGGGAAAACTAAAATATGAAATAAAATATTATCTGTACTATTATTACTTTCAATCACAGTGATAACGGATACATATTCATATTAAATGACCATTTTTGCAAAATACGTTCACCTCGTTAGTGTGCAATGCATGAATAAGTCTTGGGTTTTATTCTCTACGAGGTAATATTTGGTAGTCTACAAACTGACACATGAAATGTAAGAATAATTTAGGAAAGTTCAGGCAAATGCCTCAGACATTTGACTTGACCCCCGACACAAGGCCACGGGACCACATTCAAATTATTATACCCTAAGGGCGCTTAACAAAATAGACTTGCTATCATTTATTGTATTGGCGGTTAGGTATACCAGAATTCCATAATTATAGCACCCATCAAAATGAAAAAAATCTGTAAAGAAGTAAAATCTGTTTCGTCTTACAAAAACATTGTTATATTCGTTTTGAAAATGTCCCAATAAGACTAGACGTTTAAACATAATACAATTCTTACATGTCCAGAGAGCAAGGCATAGTTGTCTAAGAGTGAAGGCCAATTAATAGTTTCATATTCAGTCTCTAATTTATGTATCATAGAGGCAATAGAATTCTTCAATTCATTGACCCTTATAATGATGGCAGTTAAAGCGGCATCCAATTGCTTTTCTTCGCGCTGCATAATTGATCTGCAATATTACGGATTGTTTAGGCATACATTAAATATGATTTCTCGGTGATACGATAATGAAGGTAAAGCATATTGGATGATAAAAATTATTGATAATGATCGGTAAAGTATACGGTAGATGCTACATAAACTTGGCAAGTTCTGTAAACAGTTTGCTTTAAACTCCAAGAATACAAAAGATAAATTGCCGCTTATTTAATACTGCCTTTATTACATAAGATTCCTTTATAGTACAAATTTTTGCCTTGTATTTTTCAAAATGACAGAACGCTCACAAACACTAATTAGCAGAAATTAATGACAACACTGACAACTGACAAATTGCAAATGTCTGAAGAAAAGCCAAGAAATAGAAAATAGAAAACAAGCAAAAACCACAGAAGCAGATACTACTTTTTCTACTAATCGATGGCCATATTTTATTTTTTTTTGTTATTTTTTTTGCGCCACAACAGGCCAGGAGGCCTAATTACAGTGGTGAATTATATCACGGAACACCCAGGCTTAAGAAAAATTACATTTATTTTTGGTGTTCTCTCCGGGAATCGAACCCGGAACCTTCCGTGTGTAAGTCAAGCGTTTTTATCACTATTCATACAAAGATACATTTTCGCAACTTTACTTCAATAAAAGGTAGTTTGTTATGTAATGGTGGTGAGATTGAGAAAAATAAAGAAATGTAGTTGATAATCTCAGAGGATATAATACAACAAGTACCGCGATCGCACGTACGAATTGACGGAAGCTGTCCATTTCTCAGCTAACTGAGAGGAAGCAGAAACATCCGTCGATTGGAAACTTGAAATTGAATATAAAATCGCGTCTTTTATATCTAATATGTGTAAGACGAGTTAAAGTTGATTTTAATTCGCTATGTTCTTTCCCTATTTTAATTCCCCGTGATGATAATGTAATTCTAATGTAACCTAAGTGATTTATTAAATAAATAAAACACGAGTGATACTTTAATCCACAAATTCGGAATATCCAGTGACCAGTTTCATCGCTTTCGCGACATCTTCAAGACTGGTATATTTATTAAATAGTTAAATGTATTTATACAAAACAGAGGTAAGGATAAATAATTCAAAGTTATATGTAAGTAAATTAAATAAAGTTATTTTTATCTTAAGGATTATTATCAAAAATTTTTCTTTGGGTTAACTAATTAGTTGATATAATGCTATTGTAATGAGTTTAAGTATTTTATTTTATTTTTAGTGTCCCATCCTTTGTGAGTGTGGTTTTGTAAATAATGATTTCTATGTGATGTTTTGTAAATAATGAAACCTATTTACAAAACCACACTCACGAAGGATGGGACACTAAAAATAAAATAAAATACTTAAACTCATTAAAATAGCATTATATCAACTCATTAGTTAACCCAAGGAAACATTTTTGATAATGATCCTTAAGATAAAAATAACTTTATTTAATTTACTTACATATAACTTTGAATTATCTATCCTTACCTCTGTTTTGTACAAATACATTTAACTCTTTAATAAAGATACCAGTCTCGAAGATGTCGCAAAAGCAATGAAACCGTTCACTGGATATTCAAAATTTGTAAATTAAAGTATCACGCGTGTTTTATTTATATAATTAATTACAATGAACTTCCATCAAGAATTTTCACTTACAAACTTAAATGTTTTAACCTAAGCGAATTAAAAGCCCAAAATAAAATGACTTAAATCTATCATGAAAACGTATAATTATGAAGGTGATTAAAATAAATTGAATGTTTTATTACTACAGAACTGAAATCTAAGGCGCAAAACTGCTCATCTTGCCTTCACATATATTATAAATAAGACTGATTGTTTTACCTTCATGTAACAAAAATGATCAAGATATGCTGCGATTGGTGTCTCCAATTCAATGCCCTATGCACCATTTGGTGTGGAAATGGAATGATGATGACGATGATGATAAGATCTCGTATACCCGAAGGCCAAACCTGCAAGCGAATCAAATCGTCTTAATTTAGGGGTTCCGAGGGCCGTATTCAATAGTCGATTTAACAGAAAAATATAAAACAAAAGTAATTAATGCTAAGTTTTTATTGAACTAACCAGAGCGCGTCCGGAACAATGATTTTATTTTAAAACACTGGAGTATAAAAAATACAGTAGTCCAAAAAACAGGGATGTCGTATAGCAGTAAAAAAAAACATACAGAAACATTTGTTAAAACTTAAACAAAAACCAATCAGTGTGCCAAAAAGTAGTAGTAGTAGTAAAAGTAGTAGTATAAGTTTAGTAAGGATTTCTTAAATTATTAATATAATTGTTAAAAATACAAAATAACACATTACTATAAGACGGACTTATGGGATTTATGTAAATATTTTTATTTTATGTAAATATCTTTTAATTAATGGTGTTGAGCTATAATTTAACTATATTCATCTTTTGTATTGTATTTTGTAGTACATGTTATATATTAATACACTATATGTATAAATTGATGGGCGTTTTATGGTCCGATGCTTCTTATGGATTTAGTAGGTAGGTACGTATTGGTCTTATCAAGAACACCTCAGTAGGGAGATGAAAAAGCCATTTAAAAAATAGAAGAAAAATGTACATGTAGTATGGGCTCCTTTAAATTTTAAGTCTAATCTATGGCATCTATGCTGCAAATGTCAATTTTCACCCGCCGCCGCCGGTTATCGTGTCTTATTTGTGATCTGGTCGTGGGTTAAATATTTAAACATCTTAATTCGTGCAAGGAGTGTTGTAACTATTAATTTTTGAAATAACAAACAAATGTTTTGACTTGAAGAAGCAACATTTTGTAATCATGGTGAGTTGAATAAATATTTCATTTCCTATTTTGCAAGCGTTCATGGGAGCGTTACTTATGTACGAATTATATGTACCCTATTTTGTTACTTTTTATGTTTTAATGAACCTTTTATCTGAATTGTGCCAAATTGGCTGTATGTTTAGTTTGTAGTGCCGAATAATGTCAATGCTGTATAATGTGACGTCTCGTATTTATAAACGTCGACGTTTTTGTGTATTTCTAGGAATCGGGTATTAGCCAGAATCCCTCGGCGGTTGTGTTGGGTGCTCCTATCCTGCCGCCCGCTGTGATGGGGGCGATGCCCCCCGGCTTGCCCCCCGGCCTGCCATCCGGCCTGCCGTCCGGCCTGCCCTCGGGACTGCCCTCGGGACTGCCCTCCGGACTGCCGCCCGGCCTCCCGCCTGTGGTGCCGCCCGGAGTGCCGCCCATGCCGCCCAACCTCGCCTCCATCCCCCCTCCGATGGGTTTCCAACCCATGATACCACCTTTCTCCATTCCTCCTCCAGGGTTTGGTGCATTTAAACCGGTGGGTAATAATTTAGTTTTTCCCCTACTTTCTGGTATTAGGTGAATATGCGAAATGTAAAATAGAAAACAAAATAAATAAATAAAATAAATATAAATAAACAAAATTAAATTAAAAAAAGTATAATAAAAAATTAATAAAATAAAATAAATGTGTTCACCATAATAATAGAAAGACCATACCATAACATGCCTTTATATATGCACATACATATTTTATTATGTAAAAGGGTCTACATTTAAAAACAACAGTAATTTATTATTTTATGACATCATTTAAATTGCATTTTTGTTAATTTTATGACTATCATCTATCCTATTTGATAATTACCTAAGTAGAATACGCGTCTCTGGTTATGAATAATGACGATTAATTTGTTCACTCGAATGTTCAGGAAATGGGCGGAGCCGCTCAGGACATGAACTCCATCGCTGAGAAAGGATGTCCGTGGACAGAACACAAGGCTCCAGACGGAAGAACGTATTACTACAATTCCCACACTAAACAAAGTGCTTGGGAAAAACCCGACGAGCTCAAATCTGCATCAGAAGTAAGTTATTTTTATTATACATTTATACTGTATAATGTATGTAACATTTTTGTTTAATTACGATTATTCTTCCAGCGCCTGTTGTCGCAGTGTGTATGGAAAGAGTACACATCCGAGAATGGAAAAGTTTACTATCACAATGTGAACACAAAGGAATCGAGTTGGGTTATTCCTAAAGAACTAGAGGAAATTAAAGCTCGAATTGCCGCAGAGGGAATCAATCTGTAAGTAATAATATGGCTTCAATAGATTCTAAGAAATTATTGTTTTTTAACTGACAGTTGTCGTTTCTGTGGACTGCTGCGTCTATTGTTTTACTTCTGAATTATTTACAGTGTCAAACCACTACATATCCAGAAAAATTAATATGAGGTGCCACAATTTGTGCCTATAGAGGAGAATAAATGTCATGCCGTTACCTTTTTAATAATTATTATTTTTTATTTAGTTCTATGATTCATAATCTAATCCAATATTTACATTTATACTTATTCTAACATTATTTATAACTATTGTACACTTACTGTCTTTACCTTTGGTAACAACTGTTGCTGAATGAGGATAATTTTGTTCTTTTGGTTGGGTCACATGCTTCGGATGCCTCCTCGGAGCTATGATCACACTTTTCTTTTATTCACGGCATTGGGTTCCCTAGTCTCGGGCGTCTACTGCTGGCAGTTGTCGTCGGGTGATCTTGTGTAAATAATTAATATTTGAATCTAGCATTGCTATGATGTTTCACCTATTTACAAAAATTGCAAACGAAATATTAAAAAAATACTCAGATTAAATAAAATAACTGTTTCGTTTTACACATAGTTTTTTGTAGTAATTTTTGTCGATAGTGTAAATTAGTCTATCAGACTCTCTCTTGATGGTGTCAGACCTTTGTCCAGGAACATCCTGCCAGCGTCAGCGCCCCCCGGGGGCGGAGCCGGGGGACAGTCTGCTCTGGACCAGGCCATGGCGGCCACGCTCGCCGCCATCGACACCCCGCCCCCCATCCAGCCCGCTATCCAACTTCCAAGTAATGCAACTCCTTTACTTAAGTTATTCTACACTTTAACATTTGCACGCTCATGAAGTTCTGTATGCCGTACTTTATTGTTAAGTCGCCGCAATAGTGATGTACTACCAGAAAACTTCACTATTGATCGACTTTATATTGAATTATATTGTGCGTGTTCATTTTAACGAAAATCGAAAGAAAAAAGTCTGCCACAACACTATTGTACTATGTCAAAAGTACCTTCTTATTTGTCTGAACTGTAGTTAACGACCATACCATGTTGAACACACCGGTTGTACTTATATTGTAACAATAAATGCACAAATAATATTTATTGATTTATTTTACATAAGCAGCATAAATTGCCTTTCAATATAATTCACTCTAGGACTCTCCATATTCATGTTTAAATGCTTTAGTGTTATATACATTCCCTCATAATCAATATTTATTTATATTCGAAAAATTTATTTAAAAACAACATAAATGTGTAATGAACTTGAAAAGTTAAAAAATATATATTGTAAAACTGTAACAATAGTAAACAGACATAAGTTATCAAAAATAATAAAATAGATAATAACTTTTTAAAATATAGAACAATGTCTAAAGCCTGTTTTATATTGGTCAGTAAATGGTACAAGATCTTGTGCAGAATTTGGTCCAATAAGTATTGTGTCGTAAATACACAAATTGGATGAAATATGTGGTCAAATTAAAACATGTCCTATTGTTCATACAATATTTCAGCCAATATCTGCGCGCGCATCCCACTGTTATATTGTTAACTGTCACCTGTCAAATAGCTGCGAAGGTTTTCACGGTCACTGTTATCAATTTGTTTCTTTTTTGGGTGATACCGTGTGTGTTGTATTTGTTCCGACGTTTCGGCTACTCAGATGGCTCCTGCAATGGTAGCCGAAACGACGGAAACTAAACCAACACACACAGTATCACCCAAAAAAGAAACATATTGTCATCTGTCAATTTCAATTTTCAAGGCCCATTCAATTATTTGTTGTTGCTTGTGTCGTGTTTTTTTATCAATACGCAAATTGAGAAAAAACTAACAAAGAACAAATCAATTGGCGGCCTCCGTGGTGTAGTGGTCAAGACGCTTGACTCACGCACGGAAGGTTCCGGGTTCGATTCCCGGTGAGAACACAAAAATTAAAATGTGATTTTTCTCAAGCCTGGTTGTTCTGTAATGTAATTCACCACTGTAATTGGGCCTCCTGGCCTGTTGTGGTGCAAAAAAATGAAATGAAATGAAATCAACGATTTATTTATTGAAAAAACTAAATAAATAAGTAGAAAGATACAGTATATACATAATAAACCATATATAGTACATAAACTTTTTTGTATGTTTTCTAGAATTTTGATATATTTTTAGAGATATTATAACCAAAGCTAATGAGATAATATTATTTAGTGAAATTAAAAAAAAAGTGCATTTCTTTTCAAATTTTTAAATTGTGATTTAAAAACACTGTGCTAAATAATGTTATTCATCATTATGTCCGCTCCCTTGTTAGATCATATGGTGTCCACAAAGAGCCTCTTTGCATCTCTGTCAGCTGCCAGTTCCTGCGCATCCTCCCAAATGAGGTTCGCGTCCCGTAGTGTTGACTTGAATTGCCGAACTGAATTAATTTTATTGCTTCAGATGAAAATCCATTTTTTATAATACAAGTAAAAGATTCACGACATTTTTCTTTGAATGCGTTTTATTTAAAAAGGAGTTGAAGATATCATAAACAAAAATCTTTGTTTGAATTTCTTTATTCTTAAAAAAAAAACAAATTACTGGAAAAAGCATTATATTGGATATGCAAAGCCATTTTATAAAAAAAAGTAGACATTAATTAAAAAAGCAAAGAGAAACACTGAAGAGATAGTTTATCGTAGAATTCAATATCTACAAATAATATGTTTTTTTAGTGTCTATGTAAAATAAAATAAATCTGTATTCAAATTCAGAAAAAGACATGTATTTTTCAACCAATATTTGAACCAAGATCTGCACGCGCACCCAACAATAAAAATGTTTCGGCTGTAGTCTGATGAAAAGTAAGCAAATCATATGACTTTGCTATTTTAAAACGCGGATCTTTTCGAATTTCGCAATATGAAAAAAACATACATGATATAATTATGTACTTTTTAAAGATATCTGTGTCAAACAGTCTGTAGGCTCTAATGGCATCGAACACTACGTACTGCTCATGCTTACGCGCAAGAAACTGCAAACAGCTAATAAAATGGCCCAAGATTTGGCACAATAATTATTGTTCAAAAAACTGCCCAAGAACTTGCACAAGATCTTGTACCATTTTATGCCCAATGTAAAACAGCCTTAAGAATTATATTGTGAGTGAAAAAATGAAAAAAGTCTGACTAATAATATAAACTGAGTAGAATGCAATAAACATAATATATAAGCCTTTGCAACCGGCCGAAGTTTTTTAAAATTTCAATTGTTTACCCCACCAAAGCTGTTGAATATGATTCGCAATCATTATTTTTTAAATTCTGAATGCCAAAATTTTTGAATAATGTATTGTAATGTTCAGGAATAATTTGACAGTCGCATGTTTACGAGCTTTTGAAATTGTGTTGGTGAAAGGCAAACTCTTATGAAAGCGGTTGCAAAGGGATAATATTTGTCCAATTAAAAACTTGAACAAAAGTGACCATAAATTGAGTTTACAACGAAAAAGGACAAATTTTGGAAATAGGCAGACAGACAGACTTACCGAAAAATGTTCTTTAAAACTTTTATTAAAGAAATTAAATTATAATGGTCCTTGTGGTGTAGAGGGTAAAAAGCTTGCCCCATGCATAGGGTTCCATGTTGGATTCCCATTGTGATTTAACGTGACACATTCAATGTTGAAGAAACTTGCCCCATGCATAGTTCTGTGTTCTTTGTTCTATTTCTGGTGTGGCCACTTATAATTTGTTATCCCGCGCTCCCTAGTCTGTATGGTGCAAACAAAAACAGACATTAATCCCCTGGTTCACAATCTCTGTAATACAAGTAATCACTATCTATTCCAGTGGAAGAGGAGGTGATTGATATTCCGAGTTTACCAGAAGTTCGTCACCCTGAAACTCCCGAACCTAAATTAGTATTCAAAGACAAAAAAGAAGCCATGGAAGCTTTTAAAGAACTTCTTAAAGAAAAGGTAATAAATTAATTTTACATTACACAGTACTTGAATAATCGTAACCGTTGAGTTTAGCTTAACTGACCAACTCCATTTGATCTAATCACTCTGCACTCCACATGATCAAAGGGAAAAGAAGAAAATTTCAGTGTTAAAAGTTATATGGGTTAAATTTTCCACAATCAAGAATGTCTTTTCATGGGATTTAGAATTGTTTTAAATTGAATTTTCTAATAACTATCATAAACTAAAACCATTTTTTTTTTCTTTATTGTAGAATGTCGCATCGAATGCGTCTTGGGAGCAGTGTGTAAAATTAATTTCGAAAGATCCGAGGTATCCAACTTTAAAAAGGTTAAATGAAAAGAAACAAGCCTTTAACGCATACAAAGTTCAAAAAAGCAAAGAGGAGAGAGAGGAACAAAGGTAAAACATTTATTATTTTACACGGGCTTGGGTCCTTCCTAGTTGTGTATAGCATAAGCTAGTTAGTGTCTTACGGCCAGCATAGTCAGTAGTACTGTCTTTGTATTTAATAATTTTTTATGTATCATGTTGTGATTTAATAAATAAAATAATAAAAACATACCAATGCAGATGCCGCTATATTTCTGTTTTAGATTGAAAACTAAAAAGAACAGAGAAACTCTGGAACAGTTCCTTCTAACTTCTGAAAAGATGACATCTCTCACCAAGTACTATAAATGTGATGAAATATTTGCAAATTTAGAGGTAAAAATCGCAATCCAATATTAATTTCAATTCACAGCGGGACAGAAGGGCGTTAACAGTTTGGTGATTTTCTTTTAATTGATTACTAGGTATGGCGATGTGTGCCCGATGCGGACCGTAGAGACATATACGAAGATTGTTTATTCACCATCGCGAAAAGAGAAAAAGAAGAAGCCAAAGTATTGAAGAAAAGGAATATGAAAATGCTGGGTCAAGTTCTAGATAATATGGCTGATATCGGTTACGGATCCACGTGGAGTGAAGCCCAAGTCATGCTCCTAGAAAATGCCTCCTTCAAGAACGATGTCAACCTGTTGGGAATGGATAAAGAAGATGCGCTGGTCGTGTTCGAGCAGCACATCCGCAGTCTGGAAACGGAATACTTAGCGGAGAAAGATCAAACCAAGAAAAGGAATAAGAGAGGCCAGCGGAAGAATAGAGATAATTTCTTAGCGCTTCTAGATGGTTTACACGAAGAAGGAAAGTTGACTTCCATGTCACTCTGGGTTGAGCTTTATCCTATTATTTCCGCCGATCTCCGATTCTCCGCAATGTTAGGTACGGTAATCTAATTCATTTTAATATTTCGTTTCTTGTGATTCGACCGTTTAATTATAATGAAACTTTTCGCAGGTCAAAATGGTTCTACTCCTTTAGATCTATTCAAATTCTACGTCGAAGATTTGAAAGCCAGATTCCACGATGAAAAAAAGATAATTAAGGAAATTCTCAAAGAAAAGTCATTTGAAGTAACAATTTTAACATCCTTCGAGGATTTTGCTACTGTCGTCTGCGAAGATAGTAAGTCCGCCTCCTTGGACGCCGGAAATGTTAAATTAACTTATAATTCATTGTTAGAAAAGGTATAGTAATGTTTATGTAAATGTCTTTATTTCGCGAAGGAGTAGAACAGTCGACTTATCCCTGTTTAATTTTAATACTCTAGGCTGAATCTCGAGAGCGCGATCGCATGAAGGAAGAAAACAGAGCTCTTAAAAAATTGGAAAGTACATTTAAATGGGGATTGAGAGAATCCAGTATAGATCCGCAACTTCATTGGGACCAGGTCAAACTAATTTTGGACTTTTCTAGCAAAGAATTTGAGGCCATCCCTAATGAAGAAGATCAAATCAGAATTTACAAGGTAAAAACCTTTTGCGAATATTGCCTTAATTGAATCATAATTATGTACAGTACAAAATCATAACACGGCACTGCTTTCAGGAGTACCAACATGAAATGGAGGAGAGTTGTACTCACTACCACTCGCGATCCAAGAAGTCAAAAAAGAACAAGAAAAATAAAAAAAGATCTCGATCACGCTCACCTGCGGTAAACATATTTTTCAATATTATTATACATATGATTTAATGCAATAATAGGTATTTTTGGAATGTATCTATAGAAATGATTAACCATGTAAATGACCTCCAGTCAGTCTATAATATACATCTTTTTCTTAATGAGGAAGTTCAGTTGTACGGGAAATTGGATATAAAAATGTTTTCTTACAAGTGGTAAAAATTAGAGCGTTAAATTGTATGGTGAAGTTTCTCAAAATGTATGAAACAATTGATAAAAATTGGTTTTAACAAAAATGAACTACTTAGAAACGTCACAGGTTCTTGTGAACAATAACCAGCATTGTTATGTGTTGTGATAAATTTCCGGTTTCCGGGTACCCATTGTTTTTCAAAGCTTAGTGTATTTTGACAGCTACAGGGTTCTACTTTTAAATGTTAGCACAACTCACCGACTACAACTAGTGACGTCACGGGTGGAGTAATTGAAAAACTTTTAAAATACCATTGCGATTGACAATATGATACAATTTTTTTGGTTTAGTCTGATAGTCTAAGTAACTACTAACTCACAAATAAAAAAACCATCAAACTTCCTCATTGGTATTTTAAACATTGTCTTTTCTTACACTGTTGTTAAAATGATTTTTTTCTCAGAATTCCGAAAGCGGCGGAGAGAGAGACAGACGACGAACTCCTTCACCCGCAGCTTCTGTCAGCTCGTGGAGTTCCGAGAATGGAGAAATTCGCAAATCCAAGAAATCCAAAAAATCCAAACATCGCAAGAGAACGCCCACACC
Source organism: Micrasema longulum (assembly GCF_059751315.1). Taxonomy (NCBI): domain Eukaryota; kingdom Metazoa; phylum Arthropoda; class Insecta; order Trichoptera; family Brachycentridae; genus Micrasema; species Micrasema longulum. The sequence continues at coordinate 604,635 of NW_028278331.1, forward strand.
GGTGAGAACTTACGGCAATGGCTATTACTACTAACCATTCCGTGTGATATTTTATTACTCATTCCCGATACATATTGTAATGGTATCCGTGCTCGCTAATGTTAAGTAAATGATTCAAGCTTATTAATAAAGTTATGGTTTTAAAATATTTTTGTGTTACTTTTATTAATCTTATAAAAATTTTAGAAACTTGTAGATTAGCCTATGTAATTTACTGATCAACCATTTTTCAAGTGGAGTATTTTTAACTTTTGAAATGTGTTCATATTCAACAATCCACGTGTATTTAAACGGTTTAGTTTTAGTATTAAACTAATAAACTAATGACACATTAAAACTTAAAAATTCACAAATAAATCAATCAAAACTCTAAAAATCGCTATGATCATATTTTCACTTTTTTTTTTAAAATTCATTCATAAAAATTGTTGAAATAAATGCCATAAAACAAAAATATATATATATATATACACACATATATAGATCTGTGATATTAAAAGCTTAGTGTTTCATCTACTGGTATTATTATTATTTTCTTCTTTTAGAAGAGAGTACTCTGTTATTATCTTAGATTACTTTGTTTTGGGGCGCACATGGTCTTGTCATCCTTTTAGCAAAATGGTTAAACTTATTAAAAACATACAATAACATTCAAGTATGTATAAAAATATATATTAGCATTGAAATATGTACGTACATACATAAATACTAATTTGAATGTTTAGAGAAGAATGAATATTGATCTCAAAGAATGAGAAGGCGAGTTGTATTAAATTAAATTCTTATTTATTTTTGTTTCAAGTACACACGTTTATTATTTAACACCTTACTACTTCTCTTAGTAAGCAGACTGCTCATGTTTAGAGAGGGAGTTGGTTAACTTTTTTTACCGTTTTTTTCCTATTTTACAAACATATGTAGGTATAGTAAAAATATGTATCGATTTCGTCTTATATGAGGTGTGTCCAGAAAATGACGGGGATTTTTTAATTTCTGTTGGTATACATGCTCCTAAAGTATGCTAAAATTTTCAGCTGTATTCATTGTTTACTTTGTGGCTGCCGCTAAGGTTAGACGTGTTCGGCGTGCTCGGCGATTTTCGTCTTGGCGATCCAGAATGCCTCCACTGGGACGATTGAGCCTTAGTTTCGACATCATATCCGTAAACTCATGTTTCGTCACCTGTTATAACACTTCAGTTGTTTCAGTAATTCTGCATCATCATTGACCTCATTTAGTGACACCTGAGCAACTTCCATTCGCCTCTGTTTTTGTTCAAAATTCAAAATTTTTGAACAAATTTTGCTGCGATACGTTTTATACCCAAAACATTCGAAAAAATTTCATGGCATGAGCCAATCAATATGCCAACATCATCAGCGACTTCTCTGATTGTGATTCAGAGATCGTTCATAACCATTTTAACTTTTCCCACGTTTTCACTGGTTGTTGATGTGCTGGGGCGTCAGGGCCATTCATCATCTTCAACGTCTTCACGGCCATCTTGTAAACGCTTATACCACTTGTAAATTCTGGTTTTACTCATAACATACTCACCATAGGCCTTTTTTGACATTTCACACACTTTGTTACATTTTATTTAATTTTATACAAATTCTTTGATCCACTTTTTAAATAAATGAAAATCGCCGAGCTCATAAAAACACGTCTAGCTTTAGCGGCTGCCACAGACAAAGTAAACAATGAACATAGCTGAAAATTTTAGCATACTTCAGGGGCATGTATACCAACATAATTGACAACCGGACTCTCCAAACCCGCGAAATTTAAAAACTCATTTAATTTAAATAGAAAATTAATTAAAATTTGAATAAATATGCTTTTTCTGTTTTCTTTTAAATGCTTTTTAATTTTCTGGAAAAGCATAAAAAAAAATTTCCAGAAAAAGAATAGTGATTTTGTGCAGCGCTTGTATTGCACTTATGTAAATTAAAATTATTTGGATATCATAAAATTCTGGTATGTAGAATGATAATGATTTCTCTTTCTTCAATAACTATAGTATTGAGGTTCTTTTTTATATATTCTCAAATTTTGGAACGAGAGTTTTTTAAATACTAAATTTGATGGATATGTTCAATGTGTCTTACGCTTAGATTTACAATTTCATCTATTTCAAATTTTTTTTAGTAAATTAAAAAGAAATGCACATTTGCATTCCCGAGCGTGGTTTATCCAAATATTATAATTTCGGGGCACTTTCAAGTCAAAATAACTGCTATTAAATAATATAGGGTTAATACGACAGAGATTGAACCTCGGACTACTGATCCTTAATCTCTAACACTACTACTCTACCAGAACCGGACATATTATGTTCAAAAAGCAACATTTCAAGATTCTTTCTCAATTTTTCCAATAAATTTAAATTTCCAGTTTAAACATTTTTGTAAAATTATATTTTTTATGTATCGTAATAATTTTTCCCTAATGTTGGTAAATTAATTAAAATATTAGCACTTGCTTTAGTTATAATATTTGACCATAAAGTTAATGCTTTAAATATATTTAAAAAAAATACAATATTTCGAGTTTGTAGACAAAAGATTGGATTTCACTCCCTAGGGAGTCATTTAGATTAACAAATCACAACAGAGATGGAGAACATTTCAGAGAAGAAAATATAGAACTATATAAGCAGGCGTTGCCTAGTATGTGAAATAATTCGATCAGATGAATCTCTTTGCAACAATCAAGGTTTCAGCTCTTTAACTTCACTAAAATCGATAGATTGAAGAATCAAAGAAATATTAATGTGGCAACTTAAGCTAACCAATGACAGGTCATAAGCCCTGAAGATGCCTAGACCATATTCCCTTCTCTGAAATATTCTCCATCTCTGTTG